>NC_133413.1:0-12500 GCF_049350105.2 Macaca mulatta
CCCTAACCCTAACCCTAACCCTAACCCTAACCCTAACCCTAACCCTAACCCTAACCCTAACCCTAACCCTAACCCTAACCCTAACCCTAACCCTAACCCTAACCCTAACCCTAACCCTAACCCTAACCCTAACCCTAACCCTAACCCTAACCCTAACCCTAACCCTAACCCTAACCCTAACCCTAACCCTAACCCTAACCCTAACCCTAACCCTAACCCTAACCCTAACCCTAACCCTAACCCTAACCCTAACCCTAACCCTAACCCTAACCCTAACCCTAACCCTAACCCTAACCCTAACCCTAACCCTAACCCTAACCCTAACCCTAACCCTAACCCTAACCCTAACCCTAACCCTAACCCTAACCCTAACCCTAACCCTAACCCTAACCCTAACCCTAACCCTAACCCTAACCCTAACCCTAACCCTAACCCTAACCCTAACCCTAACCCTAACCCTAACCCTAACCCTAACCCTAACCCTAACCCTAACCCTAACCCTAACCCTAACCCTAACCCTAACCCTAACCCTAACCCTAACCCTAACCCTAACCCTAACCCTAACCCTAACCCTAACCCTAACCCTAACCCTAACCCTAACCCTAACCCTAACCCTAACCCTAACCCTAACCCTAACCCTAACCCTAACCCTAACCCTAACCCTAACCCTAACCCTAACCCTAACCCTAACCCTAACCCTAACCCTAACCCTAACCCTAACCCTAACCCTAACCCTAACCCTAACCCTAACCCTAACCCTAACCCTAACCCTAACCCTAACCCTAACCCTAACCCTAACCCTAACCCTAACCCTAACCCTAACCCTAACCCTAACCCTAACCCTAACCCTAACCCTAACCCTAACCCTAACCCTAACCCTAACCCTAACCCTAACCCTAACCCTAACCCTAACCCTAACCCTAACCCTAACCCTAACCCTAACCCTAACCCTAACCCTAACCCTAACCCTAACCCTAACCCTAACCCTAACCCTAACCCTAACCCTAACCCTAACCCTAACCCTAACCCTAACCCTAACCCTAACCCTAACCCTAACCCTAACCCTAACCCTAACCCTAACCCTAACCCTAACCCTAACCCTAACCCTAACCCTAACCCTAACCCTAACCCTAACCCTAACCCTAACCCTAACCCTAACCCTAACCCTAACCCTAACCCTAACCCTAACCCTAACCCTAACCCTAACCCTAACCCTAACCCTAACCCTAACCCTAACCCTAACCCTAACCCTAACCCTAACCCTAACCCTAACCCTAACCCTAACCCTAACCCTAACCCTAACCCTAACCCTAACCCTAACCCTAACCCTAACCCTAACCCTAACCCTAACCCTAACCCTAACCCTAACCCTAACCCTAACCCTAACCCTAACCCTAACCCTAACCCTAACCCTAACCCTAACCCTAACCCTAACCCTAACCCTAACCCTAACCCTAACCCTAACCCTAACCCTAACCCTAACCCTAACCCTAACCCTAACCCTAACCCTAACCCTAACCCTAACCCTAACCCTAACCCTAACCCTAACCCTAACCCTAACCCTAACCCTAACCCTAACCCTAACCCTAACCCTAACCCTAACCCTAACCCTAACCCTAACCCTAACCCTAACCCTAACCCTAACCCTAACCCTAACCCTAACCCTAACCCTAACCCTAACCCTAACCCTAACCCTAACCCTAACCCTAACCCTAACCCTAACCCTAACCCTAACCCTAACCCTAACCCTAACCCTAACCCTAACCCTAACCCTAACCCTAACCCTAACCCTAACCCTAACCCTAACCCTAACCCTAACCCTAACCCTAACCCTAACCCTAACCCTAACCCTAACCCTAACCCTAACCCTAACCCTAACCCTAACCCTAACCCTAACCCTAACCCTAACCCTAACCCTAACCCTAACCCTAACCCTAACCCTAACCCTAACCCTAACCCTAACCCTAACCCTAACCCTAACCCTAACCCTAACCCTAACCCTAACCCTAACCCTAACCCTAACCCTAACCCTAACCCTAACCCTAACCCTAACCCTAACCCTAACCCTAACCCTAACCCTAACCCTAACCCTAACCCTAACCCTAACCCTAACCCTAACCCTAACCCTAACCCTAACCCTAACCCTAACCCTAACCCTAACCCTAACCCTAACCCTAACCCTAACCCTAACCCTAACCCTAACCCTAACCCTAACCCTAACCCTAACCCTAACCCTAACCCTAACCCTAACCCTAACCCTAACCCTAACCCTAACCCTAACCCTAACCCTAACCCTAACCCTAACCCTAACCCTAACCCTAACCCTAACCCTAACCCTAACCCTAACCCTAACCCTAACCCTAACCCTAACCCTAACCCTAACCCTAACCCTAACCCTAACCCTAACCCTAACCCTAACCCTAACCCTAACCCTAACCCTAACCCTAACCCTAACCCTAACCCTAACCCTAACCCTAACCCTAACCCTAACCCTAACCCTAACCCTAACCCTAACCCTAACCCTAACCCTAACCCTAACCCTAACCCTAACCCTAACCCTAACCCTAACCCTAACCCTAACCCTAACCCTAACCCTAACCCTAACCCTAACCCTAACCCTAACCCTAACCCTAACCCTAACCCTAACCCTAACCCTAACCCTAACCCTAACCCTAACCCTAACCCTAACCCTAACCCTAACCCTAACCCTAACCCTAACCCTAACCCTAACCCTAACCCTAACCCTAACCCTAACCCTAACCCTAACCCTAACCCTAACCCTAACCCTAACCCTAACCCTAACCCTAACCCTAACCCTAACCCTAACCCTAACCCTAACCCTAACCCTAACCCTAACCCTAACCCTAACCCTAACCCTAACCCTAACCCTAACCCTAACCCTAACCCTAACCCTAACCCTAACCCTAACCCTAACCCTAACCCTAACCCTAACCCTAACCCTAACCCTAACCCTAACCCTAACCCTAACCCTAACCCTAACCCTAACCCTAACCCTAACCCTAACCCTAACCCTAACCCTAACCCTAACCCTAACCCTAACCCTAACCCTAACCCTAACCCTAACCCTAACCCTAACCCTAACCCTAACCCTAACCCTAACCCTAACCCTAACCCTAACCCTAACCCTAACCCTAACCCTAACCCTAACCCTAACCCTAACCCTAACCCTAACCCTAACCCTAACCCTAACCCTAACCCTAACCCTAACCCTAACCCTAACCCTAACCCTAACCCTAACCCTAACCCTAACCCTAACCCTAACCCTAACCCTAACCCTAACCCTAACCCTAACCCTAACCCTAACCCTAACCCTAACCCTAACCCTAACCCTAACCCTAACCCTAACCCTAACCCTAACCCTAACCCTAACCCTAACCCTAACCCTAACCCTAACCCTAACCCTAACCCTAACCCTAACCCTAACCCTAACCCTAACCCTAACCCTAACCCTAACCCTAACCCTAACCCTAACCCTAACCCTAACCCTAACCCTAACCCTAACCCTAACCCTAACCCTAACCCTAACCCTAACCCTAACCCTAACCCTAACCCTAACCCTAACCCTAACCCTAACCCTAACCCTAACCCTAACCCTAACCCTAACCCTAACCCTAACCCTAACCCTAACCCTAACCCTAACCCTAACCCTAACCCTAACCCTAACCCTAACCCTAACCCTAACCCTAACCCTAACCCTAACCCTAACCCTAACCCTAACCCTAACCCTAACCCTAACCCTAACCCTAACCCTAACCCTAACCCTAACCCTAACCCTAACCCTAACCCTAACCCTAACCCTAACCCTAACCCTAACCCTAACCCTAACCCTAACCCTAACCCTAACCCTAACCCTAACCCTAACCCTAACCCTAACCCTAACCCTAACCCTAACCCTAACCCTAACCCTAACCCTAACCCTAACCCTAACCCTAACCCTAACCCTAACCCTAACCCTAACCCTAACCCTAACCCTAACCCTAACCCTAACCCTAACCCTAACCCTAACCCTAACCCTAACCCTAACCCTAACCCTAACCCTAACCCTAACCCTAACCCTAACCCTAACCCTAACCCTAACCCTAACCCTAACCCTAACCCTAACCCTAACCCTAACCCTAACCCTAACCCTAACCCTAACCCTAACCCTAACCCTAACCCTAACCCTAACCCTAACCCTAACCCTAACCCTAACCCTAACCCTAACCCTAACCCTAACCCTAACCCTAACCCTAACCCTAACCCTAACCCTAACCCTAACCCTAACCCTAACCCTAACCCTAACCCTAACCCTAACCCTAACCCTAACCCTAACCCTAACCCTAACCCTAACCCTAACCCTAACCCTAACCCTAACCCTAACCCTAACCCTAACCCTAACCCTAACCCTAACCCTAACCCTAACCCTAACCCTAACCCTAACCCTAACCCTAACCCTAACCCTAACCCTAACCCTAACCCTAACCCTAACCCTAACCCTAACCCTAACCCTAACCCTAACCCTAACCCTAACCCTAACCCTAACCCTAACCCTAACCCTAACCCTAACCCTAACCCTAACCCTAACCCTAACCCTAACCCTAACCCTAACCCTAACCCTAACCCTAACCCTAACCCTAACCCTAACCCTAACCCTAACCCTAACCCTAACCCTAACCCTAACCCTAACCCTAACCCTAACCCTAACCCTAACCCTAACCCTAACCCTAACCCTAACCCTAACCCTAACCCTAACCCTAACCCTAACCCTAACCCTAACCCTAACCCTAACCCTAACCCTAACCCTAACCCTAACCCTAACCCTAACCCTAACCCTAACCCTAACCCTAACCCTAACCCTAACCCTAACCCTAACCCTAACCCTAACCCTAACCCTAACCCTAACCCTAACCCTAACCCTAACCCTAACCCTAACCCTAACCCTAACCCTAACCCTAACCCTAACCCTAACCCTAACCCTAACCCTAACCCTAACCCTAACCCTAACCCTAACCCTAACCCTAACCCTAACCCTAACCCTAACCCTAACCCTAACCCTAACCCTAACCCTAACCCTAACCCTAACCCTAACCCTAACCCTAACCCTAACCCTAACCCTAACCCTAACCCTAACCCTAACCCTAACCCTAACCCTAACCCTAACCCTAACCCTAACCCTAACCCTAACCCTAACCCTAACCCTAACCCTAACCCTAACCCTAACCCTAACCCTAACCCTAACCCTAACCCTAACCCTAACCCTAACCCTAACCCTAACCCTAACCCTAACCCTAACCCTAACCCTAACCCTAACCCTAACCCTAACCCTAACCCTAACCCTAACCCTAACCCTAACCCTAACCCTAACCCTAACCCTAACCCTAACCCTAACCCTAACCCTAACCCTAACCCTAACCCTAACCCTAACCCTAACCCTAACCCTAACCCTAACCCTAACCCTAACCCTAACCCTAACCCTAACCCTAACCCTAACCCTAACCCTAACCCTAACCCTAACCCTAACCCTAACCCTAACCCTAACCCTAACCCTAACCCTAACCCTAACCCTAACCCTAACCCTAACCCTAACCCTAACCCTAACCCTAACCCTAACCCTAACCCTAACCCTAACCCTAACCCTAACCCTAACCCTAACCCTAACCCTAACCCTAACCCTAACCCTAACCCTAACCCTAACCCTAACCCTAACCCTAACCCTAACCCTAACCCTAACCCTAACCCTAACCCTAACCCTAACCCTAACCCTAACCCTAACCCTAACCCTAACCCTAACCCTAACCCTAACCCTAACCCTAACCCTAACCCTAACCCTAACCCTAACCCTAACCCTAACCCTAACCCTAACCCTAACCCTAACCCTAACCCTAACCCTAACCCTAACCCTAACCCTAACCCTAACCCTAACCCTAACCCTAACCCTAACCCTAACCCTAACCCTAACCCTAACCCTAACCCTAACCCTAACCCTAACCCTAACCCTAACCCTAACCCTAACCCTAACCCTAACCCTAACCCTAACCCTAACCCTAACCCTAACCCTAACCCTAACCCTAACCCTAACCCTAACCCTAACCCTAACCCTAACCCTAACCCTAACCCTAACCCTAACCCTAACCCTAACCCTAACCCTAACCCTAACCCTAACCCTAACCCTAACCCTAACCCTAACCCTAACCCTAACCCTAACCCTAACCCTAACCCTAACCCTAACCCTAACCCTAACCCTAACCCTAACCCTAACCCTAACCCTAACCCTAACCCTAACCCTAACCCTAACCCTAACCCTAACCCTAACCCTAACCCTAACCCTAACCCTAACCCTAACCCTAACCCTAACCCTAACCCTAACCCTAACCCTAACCCTAACCCTAACCCTAACCCTAACCCTAACCCTAACCCTAACCCTAACCCTAACCCTAACCCTAACCCTAACCCTAACCCTAACCCTAACCCTAACCCTAACCCTAACCCTAACCCTAACCCTAACCCTAACCCTAACCCTAACCCTAACCCTAACCCTAACCCTAACCCTAACCCTAACCCTAACCCTAACCCTAACCCTAACCCTAACCCTAACCCTAACCCTAACCCTAACCCTAACCCTAACCCTAACCCTAACCCTAACCCTAACCCTAACCCTAACCCTAACCCTAACCCTAACCCTAACCCTAACCCTAACCCTAACCCTAACCCTAACCCTAACCCTAACCCTAACCCTAACCCTAACCCTAACCCTAACCCTAACCCTAACCCTAACCCTAACCCTAACCCTAACCCTAACCCTAACCCTAACCCTAACCCTAACCCTAACCCTAACCCTAACCCTAACCCTAACCCTAACCCTAACCCTAACCCTAACCCTAACCCTAACCCTAACCCTAACCCTAACCCTAACCCTAACCCTAACCCTAACCCTAACCCTAACCCTAACCCTAACCCTAACCCTAACCCTAACCCTAACCCTAACCCTAACCCTAACCCTAACCCTAACCCTAACCCTAACCCTAACCCTAACCCTAACCCTAACCCTAACCCTAACCCTAACCCTAACCCTAACCCTAACCCTAACCCTAACCCTAACCCTAACCCTAACCCTAACCCTAACCCTAACCCTAACCCTAACCCTAACCCTAACCCTAACCCTAACCCTAACCCTAACCCTAACCCTAACCCTAACCCTAACCCTAACCCTAACCCTAACCCTAACCCTAACCCTAACCCTAACCCTAACCCTAACCCTAACCCTAACCCTAACCCTAACCCTAACCCTAACCCTAACCCTAACCCTAACCCTAACCCTAACCCTAACCCTAACCCTAACCCTAACCCTAACCCTAACCCTAACCCTAACCCTAACCCTAACCCTAACCCTAACCCTAACCCTAACCCTAACCCTAACCCTAACCCTAACCCTAACCCTAACCCTAACCCTAACCCTAACCCTAACCCTAACCCTAACCCTAACCCTAACCCTAACCCTAACCCTAACCCTAACCCTAACCCTAACCCTAACCCTAACCCTAACCCTAACCCTAACCCTAACCCTAACCCTAACCCTAACCCTAACCCTAACCCTAACCCTAACCCTAACCCTAACCCTAACCCTAACCCTAACCCTAACCCTAACCCTAACCCTAACCCTAACCCTAACCCTAACCCTAACCCTAACCCTAACCCTAACCCTAACCCTAACCCTAACCCTAACCCTAACCCTAACCCTAACCCTAACCCTAACCCTAACCCTAACCCTAACCCTAACCCTAACCCTAACCCTAACCCTAACCCTAACCCTAACCCTAACCCTAACCCTAACCCTAACCCTAACCCTAACCCTAACCCTAACCCTAACCCTAACCCTAACCCTAACCCTAACCCTAACCCTAACCCTAACCCTAACCCTAACCCTAACCCTAACCCTAACCCTAACCCTAACCCTAACCCTAACCCTAACCCTAACCCTAACCCTAACCCTAACCCTAACCCTAACCCTAACCCTAACCCTAACCCTAACCCTAACCCTAACCCTAACCCTAACCCTAACCCTAACCCTAACCCTAACCCTAACCCTAACCCTAACCCTAACCCTAACCCTAACCCTAACCCTAACCCTAACCCTAACCCTAACCCTAACCCTAACCCTAACCCTAACCCTAACCCTAACCCTAACCCTAACCCTAACCCTAACCCTAACCCTAACCCTAACCCTAACCCTAACCCTAACCCTAACCCTAACCCTAACCCTAACCCTAACCCTAACCCTAACCCTAACCCTAACCCTAACCCTAACCCTAACCCTAACCCTAACCCTAACCCTAACCCTAACCCTAACCCTAACCCTAACCCTAACCCTAACCCTAACCCTAACCCTAACCCTAACCCTAACCCTAACCCTAACCCTAACCCTAACCCTAACCCTAACCCTAACCCTAACCCTAACCCTAACCCTAACCCTAACCCTAACCCTAACCCTAACCCTAACCCTAACCCTAACCCTAACCCTAACCCTAACCCTAACCCTAACCCTAACCCTAACCCTAACCCTAACCCTAACCCTAACCCTAACCCTAACCCTAACCCTAACCCTAACCCTAACCCTAACCCTAACCCTAACCCTAACCCTAACCCTAACCCTAACCCTAACCCTAACCCTAACCCTAACCCTAACCCTAACCCTAACCCTAACCCTAACCCTAACCCTAACCCTAACCCTAACCCTAACCCTAACCCTAACCCTAACCCTAACCCTAACCCTAACCCTAACCCTAACCCTAACCCTAACCCTAACCCTAACCCTAACCCTAACCCTAACCCTAACCCTAACCCTAACCCTAACCCTAACCCTAACCCTAACCCTAACCCTAACCCTAACCCTAACCCTAACCCTAACCCTAACCCTAACCCTAACCCTAACCCTAACCCTAACCCTAACCCTAACCCTAACCCTAACCCTAACCCTAACCCTAACCCTAACCCTAACCCTAACCCTAACCCTAACCCTAACCCTAACCCTAACCCTAACCCTAACCCTAACCCTAACCCTAACCCTAACCCTAACCCTAACCCTAACCCTAACCCTAACCCTAACCCTAACCCTAACCCTAACCCTAACCCTAACCCTAACCCTAACCCTAACCCTAACCCTAACCCTAACCCTAACCCTAACCCTAACCCTAACCCTAACCCTAACCCTAACCCTAACCCTAACCCTAACCCTAACCCTAACCCTAACCCTAACCCTAACCCTAACCCTAACCCTAACCCTAACCCTAACCCTAACCCTAACCCTAACCCTAACCCTAACCCTAACCCTAACCCTAACCCTAACCCTAACCCTAACCCTAACCCTAACCCTAACCCTAACCCTAACCCTAACCCTAACCCTAACCCTAACCCTAACCCTAACCCTAACCCTAACCCTAACCCTAACCCTAACCCTAACCCTAACCCTAACCCTAACCCTAACCCTAACCCTAACCCTAACCCTAACCCTAACCCTAACCCTAACCCTAACCCTAACCCTAACCCTAACCCTAACCCTAACCCTAACCCTAACCCTAACCCTAACCCTAACCCTAACCCTAACCCTAACCCTAACCCTAACCCTAACCCTAACCCTAACCCTAACCCTAACCCTAACCCTAACCCTAACCCTAACCCTAACCCTAACCCTAACCCTAACCCTAACCCTAACCCTAACCCTAACCCTAACCCTAACCCTAACCCTAACCCTAACCCTAACCCTAACCCTAACCCTAACCCTAACCCTAACCCTAACCCTAACCCTAACCCTAACCCTAACCCTAACCCTAACCCTAACCCTAACCCTAACCCTAACCCTAACCCTAACCCTAACCCTAACCCTAACCCTAACCCTAACCCTAACCCTAACCCTAACCCTAACCCTAACCCTAACCCTAACCCTAACCCTAACCCTAACCCTAACCCTAACCCTAACCCTAACCCTAACCCTAACCCTAACCCTAACCCTAACCCTAACCCTAACCCTAACCCTAACCCTAACCCTAACCCTAACCCTAACCCTAACCCTAACCCTAACCCTAACCCTAACCCTAACCCTAACCCTAACCCTAACCCTAACCCTAACCCTAACCCTAACCCTAACCCTAACCCTAACCCTAACCCTAACCCTAACCCTAACCCTAACCCTAACCCTAACCCTAACCCTAACCCTAACCCTAACCCTAACCCTAACCCTAACCCTAACCCTAACCCTAACCCTAACCCTAACCCTAACCCTAACCCTAACCCTAACCCTAACCCTAACCCTAACCCTAACCCTAACCCTAACCCTAACCCTAACCCTAACCCTAACCCTAACCCTAACCCTAACCCTAACCCTAACCCTAACCCTAACCCTAACCCTAACCCTAACCCTAACCCTAACCCTAACCCTAACCCTAACCCTAACCCTAACCCTAACCCTAACCCTAACCCTAACCCTAACCCTAACCCTAACCCTAACCCTAACCCTAACCCTAACCCTAACCCTAACCCTAACCCTAACCCTAACCCTAACCCTAACCCTAACCCTAACCCTAACCCTAACCCTAACCCTAACCCTAACCCTAACCCTAACCCTAACCCTAACCCTAACCCTAACCCTAACCCTAACCCTAACCCTAACCCTAACCCTAACCCTAACCCTAACCCTAACCCTAACCCTAACCCTAACCCTAACCCTAACCCTAACCCTAACCCTAACCCTAACCCTAACCCTAACCCTAACCCTAACCCTAACCCTAACCCTAACCCTAACCCTAACCCTAACCCTAACCCTAACCCTAACCCTAACCCTAACCCTAACCCTAACCCTAACCCTAACCCTAACCCTAACCCTAACCCTAACCCTAACCCTAACCCTAACCCTAACCCTAACCCTAACCCTAACCCTAACCCTAACCCTAACCCTAACCCTAACCCTAACCCTAACCCTAACCCTAACCCTAACCCTAACCCTAACCCTAACCCTAACCCTAACCCTAACCCTAACCCTAACCCTAACCCTAACCCTAACCCTAACCCTAACCCTAACCCTAACCCTAACCCTAACCCTAACCCTAACCCTAACCCTAACCCTAACCCTAACCCTAACCCTAACCCTAACCCTAACCCTAACCCTAACCCTAACCCTAACCCTAACCCTAACCCTAACCCTAACCCTAACCCTAACCCTAACCCTAACCCTAACCCTAACCCTAACCCTAACCCTAACCCTAACCCTAACCCTAACCCTAACCCTAACCCTAACCCTAACCCTAACCCTAACCCTAACCCTAACCCTAACCCTAACCCTAACCCTAACCCTAACCCTAACCCTAACCCTAACCCTAACCCTAACCCTAACCCTAACCCTAACCCTAACCCTAACCCTAACCCTAACCCTAACCCTAACCCTAACCCTAACCCTAACCCTAACCCTAACCCTAACCCTAACCCTAACCCTAACCCTAACCCTAACCCTAACCCTAACCCTAACCCTAACCCTAACCCTAACCCTAACCCTAACCCTAACCCTAACCCTAACCCTAACCCTAACCCTAACCCTAACCCTAACCCTAACCCTAACCCTAACCCTAACCCTAACCCTAACCCTAACCCTAACCCTAACCCTAACCCTAACCCTAACCCTAACCCTAACCCTAACCCTAACCCTAACCCTAACCCTAACCCTAACCCTAACCCTAACCCTAACCCTAACCCTAACCCTAACCCTAACCCTAACCCTAACCCTAACCCTAACCCTAACCCTAACCCTAACCCTAACCCTAACCCTAACCCTAACCCTAACCCTAACCCTAACCCTAACCCTAACCCTAACCCTAACCCTAACCCTAACCCTAACCCTAACCCTAACCCTAACCCTAACCCTAACCCTAACCCTAACCCTAACCCTAACCCTAACCCTAACCCTAACCCTAACCCTAACCCTAACCCTAACCCTAACCCTAACCCTAACCCTAACCCTAACCCTAACCCTAACCCTAACCCTAACCCTAACCCTAACCCTAACCCTAACCCTAACCCTAACCCTAACCCTAACCCTAACCCTAACCCTAACCCTAACCCTAACCCTAACCCTAACCCTAACCCTAACCCTAACCCTAACCCTAACCCTAACCCTAACCCTAACCCTAACCCTAACCCTAACCCTAACCCTAACCCTAACCCTAACCCTAACCCTAACCCTAACCCTAACCCTAACCCTAACCCTAACCCTAACCCTAACCCTAACCCTAACCCTAACCCTAACCCTAACCCTAACCCTAACCCTAACCCTAACCCTAACCCTAACCCTAACCCTAACCCTAACCCTAACCCTAACCCTAACCCTAACCCTAACCCTAACCCTAACCCTAACCCTAACCCTAACCCTAACCCTAACCCTAACCCTAACCCTAACCCTAACCCTAACCCTAACCCTAACCCTAACCCTAACCCTAACCCTAACCCTAACCCTAACC
>NC_133413.1:4765000-4987500 GCF_049350105.2 Macaca mulatta
TACTGACAGATACAACCCACATAAACAAAACCTCTTTCAGGTTTGGAAAACTTTTTAAGAGTATAAATTCATAGAGGGAGAAAGCAGATCAGCAGTCACCAAGGGATAGGGAGAGAGGAGAATGGAAGAAATTCCTTAATGGGTAGAGCTATTTTCCTGGGGTGATTACAAATTTTGAAATCAAAGAGACGTTGTTTCACAACATTGTGAATACACTAAATGTCACTGAATTGGACATTTTAAAATGGCTAATTGTATGTTATCTTTATTTCACTTCAATAGAAACAAAAGAAGTACTTGATTATTAAGCAATGCTCTCATTAATCAAAGAAATAAAAGCAGAAAGTTATTTTGAATGCAGTGAAAATACGAGCAAAAAACAAATCATCTCTAACTCAAAGCAACTCAATGAAAGCTGTATTCAGAGTGCAATTTATGCCTTCATTAATGAAAAAGAAAGGAATACAAAACAACCTTCCACAATACACTATTTAAAAATTAGAATAACATTATTTTTAAAAATACATGAAAAGGTTTACTAAAGACAAAACGATCATCACTGAAAAGAACAGAAAACAAACAGTATTAGTAAAAAAAGAAAATCAAAAGCTTTCTCTGAAAAGATCAATGATCATGAACTCTAAAAAATACCATTTACAAAAAAATTCAAACTGGATTAGAGACTTTAATTTGTGTAGAAGCACTATAAACATGTTAGGATTAAAATCAAGAAAATATATGACTGATACAGGCGTTAAGGAGAAGTGTTTAACCCTGGATTAAGAGAATTCAACTCAGAAATTCTCTCATAAAATAAAACATTATTTAGCATATATTTTACATAGTATGTATAAACATCGCATGTCATATAATGCAAGTTAAGTGTTTATATACACTTAATATTCATGTGCAATGAGTACATAGAATGTTTCTATTCAAAAACTGTTTTGTACAGAGAAGAGATCGTAAACACACACAAAGAGACGTGTACGGGCTGGGTTTGGGAGTCCCAGAGGGAAAAGATAATGACATCGCTCTGAGTGGAGTTTTACAGCTTCAGGCCTTCCCTGGGATAGACAATTGGAGGTACCAACCTGGGTCACTGCGCCCAAGCACACACATTTCAAGGTTTCTATGGTAGCTGCCTCACCTGAGAACCCTGGGACCGGGAGCCTGGGGAAGTGATGGCGAGAAGAGATGAGGGGTGGACAGGCACGGGGACTGAGGAGAAGCCTCCCCCACAGAGCCCCTGAGCTGCGCCACGTGACGGCTGAGCTTATCCATAAGCCCCTCAACACCTCAGAGCTACACAGCCACGAGAGGTATTATTTTCCCTGAAGTTTCTGGAAAGTCTAATGTTCTAGGTGGTCTCCTGTGTGAGGTGCTGTGCAGGCCCCAGGACTGTGCTCTGGGCCACTGCCTGCAACGGCCCCTGCAACGGTGGCTCTGGGTCTGGCCTTAGGCTGGGGGTGCCCAGGAGCCCTTCCTTCCTCTGCCGGTGCTGCCTCCAGGTCTCAATGCCACCTGCTCATGATGAGCAGGGCGCATGCCTGGGAGCTCCTGTCCCCAGGACCCCGCCTCTAGCAAACTTGTGCAGGGGCCTAGGAATGTGGCTGGTGGGAGAGATCCCAGTTTCCTGCGGGGAATCACATATGGGTCCATAGAAACTTCAGCCCTTGCCTCCTCAGAAGAAGGAATTTGACTGAGGGGCATAAAGGAGAAAAAGAGACCAGGCAAGTCCAGAGCAGGAGTGGAAGTTTATTTTAAAAGGCCTTAAAACAGGAAAGGAAGGTGTGCTTGGAAGACAACAGAGCAGGCACGTGAAGGTTAGAGAGAGATGGTCAAGGTCCATTTAACTGGGATCCTAGGACTTCTTTTTTTTTTTTTTTTTTTTGAGCTGGAGTCTCGCTCTGTTGCCCAGGCTGGAGTACAGTGGCGGTTGTGATTTCAGCTCACTGCAACCTCCTCCTCCCGGGTTCAAGCGATTCTGCTGCCTCGGCTTCCTGAGTAGCTGGGATTACAGGTACGCACCACAATGCCCAGATGATCTTTTGGTATTTTTAGTAGAGACGGGGTTTCACCGTGTTGGTCAGGCTGGAACTCCTGACCTTGGATCCGCCTGCCTTGGCCTCCCACAGTGTTGGGATTACATGCATGAGCCACCGCCCCTGGCTGGATCCCAGGACTTTTATAGCCTCCGCTCGTTCCCATGATTTTTCCCTTACAGCAGGCTGCCCACATACACAGCCTCCTTTACCCCTCGGAACTGAGCACGCATAACCTGGAAGGGCGTTGTAGGCACGCAGCGCCCTCCTGGCCTCTTGGAAATAAGCATGCGCAGTGTGGCAGGGAGTTACATGCATGCATGTTGGAGATTTTCTTCCTTATTCTGGTGGAGGGTACGCGGAAAGTCACGCTCTACCATCTTTGTCCTTGAACATGTATGCGCAGGAAGTTGTTTCTCCCTGGGGTCTGCATTCAATTAACATTTTGATGTTAATAGGTGAGGACCATCAGGAAATGGCCTCTCCTTGGCCCTGCTAAATTATTTTTAGAGAGGCAATGCGATAATTGTGAACTATCACCTGACATTTCCAGTGGGAGGGGGGAGAGCCCTCTCCAGCCTACCTCGTACCTAACTACCTGTAACAGGAAGAGAGAAGCACTGCCCTCCTGTTCTCCACCACCCGTGACCACACGCAGAGCACCTTGAATGAGCCTCTTTCTCCTGTTGTGTCCGGAATTGGGGGCGTTATTGATCCCACTGACTTCAAGAATGAAACCGCAGACCCTCACTGTGAGTGTTACAGTTCTTAAAGATGGTGTGTCTGCAGTTTGTTCTTGCAGACGTTCAGATATGTCTGGAGCTTCTTCCTTCTGGTGGGTTCGTGGTCTCGCTGTCAGGAGTGAAGCTGTGGACCTTCATGGTGAGTGTTATAGCTCTTAAAGGCAGCGCGTCTGGAGTTGTTCATTCCTCCCCACGGGTTCGTGGTCTCGCTGGCTTCAGGAGTGAAGTTGCAGACCTTTGTGGTAAGTGTTACAGCTCATAACAACTCACAATGGCAGCCTGGACCCAAAGAGTGAGCAGCAGCAAGATTTACTGCAAGCAGCAAGAGAACAATGCTTCCACAGTCTTGGAACGGACTAGAAGGGGTTGCCACTGCTAGCTCAGCCAGCCTGCTTTTATTCCCTTATCTGGCCCCACCCACATCCTGCTGATTGGTCCATTTTACAGAGAGCTGATTGATCCACTTTACAGAGTGCTGATTGGTCTGTTTTGACAGAGTGCTGATTGGTGCGTTTACAATCCTTGAACTAGACACAGAGTCACAGAGTGCTAGTTAGCTAGATACAGAGTTAGCGAGATAGAGTACCAATTGGTGCATTTACAAACCTTGAGCTAGACACAAAGTACTGATTGGTGTATTTACAAACGCTGAGCTAGACACAGAGTACTGATTGGTGTGTTTACAGTCCTTGAGATAGACACAGAGTCACACCCAGAGTTAGTCCTCCAAGTCTCCAGTAGGTTACCTAGACACAGAGTGCTGATTGGTGCACATACGATCCTCCCGCTAGATGTCAAAGTTCTCCAAGTTCTCTTCCAGTTCAGGAGCCCAGCTGGCTTCACCCAGTGAATCCTGCAACCAGGGCTACAGGTGGAGCTGCCCACCAGTCCCGAGCGGGGCCTGCACTCCTCAGCCCTTGGGCTGTCGATGGAACCGGGCGCCATGGAGCAGGGGGCGGCGCACATAGGGGAGGCTCAGGCTGCGCAGGAGCCCACCACAGGGGTAGGCTGCAGGTCCCAAGCCCTGCCCCGCAGAGAGGCAGCTACGGCCCCGGCGGGAATTTGAGTGCAGTCCCCGTGGGCCAGCACTGCTGGGGGACCCAGCGCAACCTCTGCAGCTGCTGGCCCGGGTGCTAAGCCCCTCACTGCCCTGGGTGGGCGGCCCTGGCTGGCTGCTCGGTGTGTTGGGCCCGTGGAGCGGGTGCCTGCGAGGGCTGCGTGCAGCCAGGGTTCCCACCGTGCCTCTCCCTCCACACCTCCCCGCAAGCAGAGGGAGGAGGCTCTGGCCTCAGCCAGCCCAGAGAGGGGCTCCCACGGTGCCTTGGCGGGCTGAAGGACTCAAGCACTGCCAGAGTGGAAGCCGAGGCTGGAGGCCGAGGAGGCGCTGAGAGTGAGGGGTGCTAGTACATTGTCACCTCTCTCTGTGAGAGGTCCCCACAGACCCCACTGACAATGCCAAACGATATGCAAAAGAGACATGCAGTGTCAACACCAAACACATCCAGCGTGTTATTGGTGAAACTCCATGTTACACCACAGAAACCAAAACCATACATCCTTCATCTTACTGGTTCAGAGATTTTCCAAAATTGACTCTAAGCTTCCATTCAAGATACAGATCAACAAATAAACCAGAAGGAAAAAAATGTAGAAATAAAGTAGAATTTTGTGCTGGTATGTCATTCTCTCTACTCATGTTAGAAGCCGTCACCCAACCCCTAATAAGTCAGTAGATGATTTGGGGTCTTAAAAAAATGTTTAGCTATTCCATAGAAGATTGGTGCTACCTACTCTGCTCCATTTTGTACAATTCCATATCTCATCAATAAATACATTACTACCTCCTCTTTCACTGATTCTAAAAGAGTGTCTCCGAGGATAAAGAAAAAGGATAAATGTGGACACCAAGATTCTTTGAGAACTACCAAAACTAAGAAAAAATACAGGTCTAATACATAGACACCCAGTGAATTAATATCCGTTAGAAATCAATCACATCTCTGGTTGATTAACTGAGGGGATCACCTTGCTCCCTGCCACACTGAGATTTCTGTTCTAGGGTTTCCTTTTTTTCTTTTTTTTTCATGTTTGAGATGGAGTCTTACTCTGTTGCCCAGGCTGGAGTGCAATGAATGGCACGATCTCAGCTCACTTCAATCTCCACCTCCCAGGTTAAAGCAACTGGGATTACAGGCACCTAACACCACGCCCAGCTAATTTTTTGTATTTTTAGTAGAGTCAGGGTTTCACCACGTTGGCCAGGCTGGTCGTGAACTCCCGACCTCAGGTGATCCACCTGCCTCAGCTTCCCAAAATGCTGGGATTATTTGGCATGAGTCACCATGCACAGCCAGGTTTCCTTTCTAACCCATATAAGGTCTGACCAAGTCTTGAACCAAAATCTAATTATCTTAGATTTAAAAAGGTTGCACAACTTTGGGGTATTAACCATAGCTAAGTGTAGATAGCATATAATGTGCCAGGTGGTGGTGTTAACTTTTTACACACATTAATGCATTTGATTTTTAAAACAATGAGACCATGACATGGAAACTATTATTATCCCCATTTCAAGATGGGGAAACTGAATCACCAAGATGTTAGTCAGTTGCCTTATTGCACAATTAGAAATGAGAGACCTAGAATTTGAGGCACAGAAGTCTAACTCAAGGCATGTATGTTTAGCCACCATGCTGTTGCCTTGTGATAGCTTGAGTTTCATCATCTTCCATGTACATTCCTAAAGAGATTGTAGGAAAAAGAAAGAGGAGAGGTGGAAACTCAGTAAATATAATGGCTACTTTTTATCAAATACTTAATATGTATCAAATACTGTGCCCCATGTTTTGCATACATAGTTATTTAATTCTGATAACAAGACTAAAAGGTTATTATTTTCATTTTTAGATAAGACTATTGAGAATTACAAGTTACTACCCGGTGTGGCAGAACCTGTATTTGAAACCCTACTCCAAGAAAGTTCAGTTGGGCTGAACATTCTTTAGCCCAACTCCAAAGCTGAGTTTTACCCTCTGGAAGAATAGACTCAGGAGCTTGAAGGACACCCAGCCTTTACAGAAGGGAGAGAGAATGTTGGCGGCTCTTCCAGACTAGGAACTGCTTGGAATGGTGCAAATGTACAGGTGATTATCTCTGCATTGTTGCAAGCACTAAATGCTAGTTTAATATCTAAAAAGAATGTTACCTTTTCCGTATAGAAAGGTTGCATCTGTTTTCTTGTTGGCCCTAAAAAAATGAAACCCACATGGAGGTAGAAAGAGAGAAATAGGCCTATCTCAGATGGAAGAAATAACGAAGGAGACAAAAACGCTGGGGGAGGCTCTCTATATGTCTTTAGAAACTATTTCCTCACGTTCCTGTTCCTAATTTCCTGCCTCTTTCTCCCACAACTTCACGCCCAGCTCTGCTAAATCCCTGATATAACTGCAGAACTAAAACATTTCTCAAAATGAGAAGACAGAAATACAGGGGCAAAGACAGCCTTTGTGTGTAGGTTTCACTATTGCAGTGGGGATACATGTAGTTTTGTTCCCTCAGAAACATTTTTTCAATTGTTTCTTTCATTCAACAAATATTTTTGAGTGTGTTCTACATTCTACGCACCAAGGCAGATGTTAAGCATAAAAATATATGTCAGGCTGGGTGCAGTGGCTCCCACCTGTAAACCCAGCACTTTGGGAGACCAAGACAGGAGAATCACCTGAGTCCAGAAGGTTTAGATCATCCTTGGCAACATGGCCATACCCTTCTCTATAAAAAATAATAAAAAAAAAAATTAGCTGGGCATGGTGGTGCATACTTGTAGTCCCAGCTACTTAGAAGGCTGAGGTGGAAGGATTGCTTGAGCTCAGGAGTTCGGGGTTGCAGTGAGCTATAATCATGCCACTGCACTCCAGCCTGGGGAACAGAGCAAGACCATGTCAAAAAGAAAAAAGGAAAAAGAAAAGAAAAGGGGAGAGGAGGGGAATGAATATTTATTTTCCATGCCAAGAAGAATAGTGTTGTTAGGTTCATAAAGCTCAGAGGAAATGAAGGGATAATCATAACTATACAGCCAATAAGAGGCACACAGGAGCTGATTTGGAGCTATCGCTGTATAATAATCCCCTTTGGCTGGCTGGTGTTATACTTCTCAGGGCAGCAAATCCTGCAGGGTATAAAACATTTGAAAATATTTTTACTTTCTTTTTGCTTGTTTAACGTTCTAGATTAAACCAGAGAAGACAACTAATAGAATGCCATTCTCTTAGTTGTGCCTGTGTACTTGTTCATGTGCTATCTTAACTTTTAATATTATAATGCTACTTGAAGGAAAAGTCCACATGTTAATGAAGCTGCCAAAGTCTTAATGAGCATTCTGTCCTTCTGGCAAGCAAATGAAAAAATGAAGTTATTATTTTGGAGAAAACAAATATCCGAACCCAGAAATCCATAACCGAACATGAAGATAGACTCTGTTTTCTATCATTGTTTTGTAATATTACAATGTGGTTTTTTGTGGGGATGTGGGAAAGTTTCATTTTTATAACTCTTTATTTTTTTCTAACTTGCTCCTTGAACAATAACTTTTTTTTTTTAATTATACTTTAAGTTCTAGGGTACATGTGCACAACATGCAGGTTTGTTACATATGTATAAGCTGTTTCACTCTCTAGAAAACCAAAAAGGTGGCAGAAAAAGATGGTGAAGTCGTGGAAGCATGTGCACGTTTTTGAAATATCTGTTTTATTTTTTAAAATGAATTAGAATTGAAATTGTTCCTGCTTATCACTAACATTTTAGAAATACATTCTTCTGGGTTTAGTTCTATTATTCATTTACTGAGGTATCAATTTATTCACTTATCTCTTTGTTCTTTATCCATTCACATACCCACATTTGAATAATTTAAATGAGGCTCACCGCATATTGTAAAATACAAATTAGCCTATACAAACAAAATGTTAAAGAGGCAAGTGATCAGGACATCACTGAGGGCCAGAGGTGAGGCTTTGTGGTTTAAGTCCTATGGGTCAGGTCACACAAAGCACCCTTCTGTCCACTCCAAAGAGGAACGTTATTATGGCTTTATCTCTGATACACCCCAGAAGGATCTGCAGAGGAAATTGTATAGTAGGTGAAGTGTAAGTAGATGATAATGGAAAAAGACAACAGTTATTCACTGAACTTGAACAATTCTAACACACAATCATTCGTGCAACTCACATGTTTTGAGCCCTGGCCTTGGCTTAGGATCTGTGAGCTCCTGGGTTGGACCTTCTCCCATGCGTCTCCCGCCTCCCCACTCTGGGGTGGCTTCTCTATGCTTCTCCAGGCTTCCTACTCCCCAGCACCATGTTTCTCAAGCTCGGCTCTTAACAATGCCTCTGTCACATGCTTTCATTTTATGTTGCACACCAGTCCTTACATATTTAAAAGCATAATTTGAGTATCAGAAGCTACAGTGCATCTTTCTAAAAACTGATTTTAAAAATTCCTGTAGTTTCTAGACAGGGCAGGGTGGATCACACGTGTAATCCCAGCACTTTGGGATGCCAGGCAGGAGGCCTTGAGGCCAGAAGTCTGGGATCAGTCTGGGCAACATGACCAAAAACCCCATCTCTACTAAAAATACAAAAGTTAGCTGGGTGTGGTGGCCCCAGCCTGTAGTTCCAGCTACTCGAGAAGCTGAAGTGGGAAGATCACTTGAACCTCAGAGGCGGAGGTTGCAGGGAGCTGAGATCACAGCACTGTACTCAAGCCTGGGCGACAGAGCAAGACTCCATCAAGAATGAAAGAAAGAAAGAATGAAAGAATGAATGAAAGAAAGCAGAGTGGCCGGGCGCGGTGGCTCAAGCCTGTAATCCCAGCACTTTGGGAGGCCGAGGCGGGCGGATCACAAGGTCAGGAGATCGAGACCACAGTGAAACCCCGTCTCTACTAAAAATACAAAAAAATTAGCCGGGCGCGGTGGCGGGCGCCTGTAGTCCCAGCTACTCAGGAGGCTGAGGCAGGAGAATGGCGGGAACCCGGGAGGCGGAGCTTGCAGTGAGCCGAGATCGCGCCACTGCACTCCAGCCTGGGCAACAGCGTGAGACTCCGTCTCAAAAAAAGAAAGCAGAGAGAGAGTTCCCATAGTTTTTGTCTCTTTTAATCTAAAAATAATTTGACAAAATGCTCCAAATGACAGCATCTCACTTACAATTTAATTTATATTTTTGCTATGTTCTCCCTTATTTGACCTATATTCTAGTGCAGAAGGTAAGTTTCTTCATATGATGTACCTGAACGCAGAATGTTGTGAAACTGCAGTGAAAGACACTCAAACTTAGGTATACGTTCAGTTTTGTGATTGGAATAGCTGCAGGTACTCTGACCTGCCAGCGCCTTCTGGCATTATACACCAAGTGATGCGCAGAAAAACATTCTATATTGTGATGTACATAATGTGCGATCTGCCTTTATTCCTATTATTATTTAGATACCTGGGTATTCCCTGAAGCCCTGTACTAGGCATTTGATCATGTGGTACTGGAACATTTATGAAATAAAAAAGGATCTGTTAAGGACAGTATTTGTGTGAAGCTATTTCGAGCCTTTGCAAGGAGCCTTCTGGGCATCTCAGGGTATGCATTTCGGGATGATCATCTTGTTAGACAACAGTGCTGGAGCTAAGTGGAAACACAGGTTGTTCAAAATGATAATGATAGAAACTTAACAGATATTTTTACAGTGTATCTTATTGCATATTGCATTTGTGAATTTTTCTTTCAATCATGGAATCTATTTTCTAAGAAAGTTTTATTTCCTCCCCTCAGATTCTGGGAACAGCAAATCCTAAGTGACATCTAATAAGGAATTTAGCAAATGTTATTCTGCAAACCTTTAAAATATATTCAAGTTTCCAGATGTAGTTAATGCCCTTTCCTCATGAGGCTACAAACTTAAAAGCATGGCGTGAATGTCATGGCATCAATGCTAGTGAGAAATACAACTTTCAACACTGAGGGCAAATGTCATTTACGCCTTTAAAGACTGATTCTTAGAAAATATTGAGAAAATTTAAAAATTAGCATTTAAGGCCAGGCGCGGTGGCTCAAGCCTGTAATCCCAGCACTTTGGGAGGCCGAGATGGGTGGATCACGAGGTCAGGAGATCGAGACCATCCTGGCTAACACAGTGAAACCCTGTCTCTACTAAAAAATACAAAAAACTAGCCGGGCGAGGTGGCGGCGGGCGCCTGTAGTCCCAGCTACTCGTGAGGCTGAAGCAGGAGAATGGCGTGAACCCGGGAGGCGGAGCTTGCAGTGAGCTGAGATCCAGCCACTGCACTCCAGCCTGGGCGACAGAGCGAGACTCCGTCTCAAAAAAAAAAAAAAAAAAAATTAGCATTTAAGTATGCCAATTAGGAAAGCATTTTTAGTCTTGAGGATTTTATTATTGATAAAGCAAAAAGTTATTTTAAATATTGTATTTAACACTAATGGAAATATTAATATGCACTGATTTGATTTAAAATCAAGAAGTTATGATAAAACTTTTTATAAAGATAAATTTAATAAGATAAATTTCTTTTTGGGGATAAATTTAATTCATTTTAAAATTTAACTGATTTAAAATCAAGAAGTTATGATAAAAACGTATGTAGAAACTGGTAAATTATAATTTATTATTTTTACTGAATTAGAATTACTTCGCAGTCATAACACTGTCATAAAATGAGAGACATTTATACCTAATGCTTGTACAAAGCACATATCACAAAAGTCCTTCAGGCTTAGATTATTCCTCTGGAATAAAGGAATAATACCATCCTCTTAATATTGTCTGTATGATTTAAATTCTTTTAAAAAGACATTAAATTGTCTGAAAAATATAAATTATACATTACAATTCCCATTTTACAAATGAGGAAAAGATAATTCAGAATTCAAACAAAATTGAACATGAACAAACTGAAAAGCTACAAAGTCTCCAAGAAGCTAATGATTAAAAATTGCATCTCTTCTTGCTAAGTTATCATTTTCTCTGCCTATAAGCATAAAAGTCATTGTCTCAATTAAGGAAATTTTCTTAACCAAGTAAGCTACTGAAGAAAAAGAATTCTGAGTTATAAGCATAAAAGTTATATAAGCATAAAAGTCAACCTTTCAATTAATGAAACATTTTAAACCAGATAAGCCATTGAAGAACAAGGATTCTGATTATCTAGACTCCACTGAACTACAGTTTCAGTTTATTTTCCCCAAGTGCCATATTTTCCCAAAGGTGATCTTCGACACGGATTTAAATTAAAAATGACATTTTAAAAGTCTGGCCCCGTATGTGTTTATTAAGATTTTGGTCTTGCTTTGTGAAGACACTAGGAAATCTATCCTAGGCAGAAATTTCCACTAAGATATCTATAAAAATGCTTTGAAATCATAATTTACTCAGGCACCATTTGTAACACAAAATCTGTTTATGTAACATTCCTGATAACAAACAGATAATACACAAAGTGAAAGCAAACATCAAAAAAAAACAGGTTGCTGGGATATTCATGGGAGCATTTCCTGCTTATGTAGTAAAGCCCGGTCTTTCATGATGAAGGCATCGGCCTTGATAACGGTGCATTGGGTTTTTAATATTTCCCCCTAGAAACGCTATTAAATAAATAAAGCAGCATCATGAGGAACAGATGCCCCTTTAGTCCTAAAACATAGCGCATCATGCTTTACGACTTCTCTAGTCACTGGTCAAAAACGAATAGTCTTGGGTGCTTTCTTCCTCAAATACCGCATGTTAAAAGGAAAAGCAGTGTAGCAAAACATCACAAAGATGCACAAAGACATGTGTGCTTTTGTCACCTTATTTCCTTCGAGTTCATGGGCATGTGAGAAGGTACACGGACCATCATTCTCAGAGATAACTTGAGCTTGGGCTCAGACTCAGCCAGGACCGTCCTCCTCTGTCTACGTCCAGCCCACGCCTCAGCACCTATTTCATGGACCTGTTCTGCTGAGGCAGTTTGAATAAACCACATTCCCTAATGGGACTGTTCTGCACCTGTCAAGATGTTCTTCTGTGCACTCCAGATTTGGTCATGATTAGGTTCTTCTGTCCTGGAACTCCCCTACACATTCAACTTAGGATTTTGTTCCAGCAGTCACAGATCTGCAGGATTAAGATCCCAAGTGCAGTGTAGTAGCACAGAGTGAGGGAGCACAGGTGTTGTCACCCAGCAGCCCTGGATTGGAGGTCTACCACCCTCACCTCTCAGCTGGGTGTCACCCTTGGATGTCAGCCCCCTGTTTGTGATACCAACCATGCAGGAACCGCTATATTAAGGTAGGAGGCGAATTGCAGGTGAGCAAAGTGTAGGGGTCATGATTTCACACGAGGAATAAGCAATGAAATCCATGCTATGAAGAAGAAAGGAGAGGATGATTGGCTGAAAAGGAGAACATGGACATTCAATTGCAGTAAGATGTGGAAATCAGAGCAGTTGGGTGTGGAATGTGGTGCAGAGGTGGTGCCTTTTCTTGCAGACTCTTCGGATGGGACTCAAGGCTGGACACTCTAAGAGGCTGGCATCTATGTTTCCCCAGTATCCATATTTTTAAAAATACTGAGGGCAATAAGTTTCTTTTAACATTTTACATGTTATGGTAACACAGACATGATTTCTATTACTCAAGCTGTAAAACAATTGAAGTCTGTTTTGATCATTGTCTATTTTTTTCCACAAAACTTTTCACTCAGTTTTTGTTTTGTTTTGTTTTTGTTTTTTAGATGGATTGTTGCTCCGTCACCCAAGCTGGAGTGCAGTGGTGCAATCTCGGCTCACTGCAACCTCTGCCTCCCAGGTTCAAGCGATTCTTCTGCCTCAGCCTCCCCAAGTAGCTGGGATTACAGGTATGCACCACCACGTCTGGTAAATTTTTTGCATTTTTTAGTAGAGACGGGGTTTTACCATGTTGGCCAGGCTTGTCTCAAACTCCTGACCTCCAGTAATCCACCTATCTTGGCCTCCCAAAGTGCTGGGATTACAGGTGTGAGCTAGTGCACCCGGCCTCAGTGTTTTGAACACTGTACTTGTAATAATTATGAGTTTGATGAATGAATGAATAACAAAGGTTCCACATCCATGGCTCTCACCCAGATAAGCCTATTAAATGTGTTGGAAAGAACATGTGGTGTTTACTTAGCAATATTTTCAGTAATGTATGACATCCTATACTCCATGGTTCCTAAGTAGCTTGAAAATACCTCACTGGTCTCTTAGTCCAACCTAAGGTGAATGAATGCCTCATAATTGATTATACAATAGAAATATTTGGGGTGTAGGTTTTAAAATTCAGAAAATTTTCTATTATAAAACAAAATTCATATTTCAATTTAAAAATATTAAAATATACTAAGTAAACAAAAAATAAAGTTTAAATTTAGTAGCACATATGGTATATTGTTTCATTTTTAAATACTAAAGCTATGTGTATACAAGTTTGTATGTAACTGAATATACATAGATTTCACCTAGACAAATTGCAATAATTTTGATAGCAAAACAAAAGCTATACGCATATCACAATAGTACAGTGTATGTATAGCAACCTAAGTCAGAGAGAAACTTAATACTTTGAAATCAAATCAACATCAAACTTAAATATAATCTTAAAACCCCAGTTTAAGAAATGAAGGTATATATGTTGACACTTGGAAGAATTTCTAACTCATTCTATCCCAAATTTCCTCCCTTTCAGGAAAAAAAAAAAAAAAAAAAAAAAAAAAAAAGTTTGTTGGATTTAAAGGTATTAAGTCAAATAGAATGAGTTGAAACATCCCCAGAATGCACAAAGAACCTTCGTGCTTTGCATAAATTACTTTCATTAATAGCCCAGCATGAGGTGCTTGCTTGAATAACTTTTTTGTCAACAGTAAAAAGAACCTGCTTTCAGAAAAAAATTTTACATAAAATTCACCCAAGAGGGTAAAGACCAATTTTCATCTTAACAAGTAAACATTAAAGGCATTTATTTTTTTAAAGACTACATAAATGAGAGTGATTTACTAAATTATGCTTTTTGTGGCTATACTTCCTTTGGGGCTTAAAGCTCACAGGCTGCTTCAGGGAGCGTTCCACAGTCACGCGGCCACAAGTCTTACCGTGTCACCGTGACTTATTTGAGCATCGGTACAACTTAATTCACATGTGTTTGTATTAATTCCAACATATAATTTAGCATAGATCCTGTATTTTGACTGAGGCCTTAATCAGCCAGTGGAAGGAGAGACAGGTGCTGGTACGCCTCATTTTGTAGCACTTGTATTGTGTCTCTAGCCTGCCGTACTCTAAGCTCCGATAGGAAGAAATGACCGCCACCAGGAAATAAATACGTTGGAGAAGGCTTCCAGGTTAATTCTCTTGTAGCAGGATGAGCCACAGACAAAACGCAGACACCGAGTTACAGAAGGAAGGGGTTTACTCGGCCGGGGGCATCGGCCAGACTTCTGTTGCAAGAGCCGAGCTCCCCGAGTGAGCAATTCCTGTCCCTTTTAAGGGCTCACAACTCTTTAAGGGGGTGCCTGTGAGAGGGTCGTGATTGAGCAAGCAGGGGGTACGTGACTGGGGGCTGCATGCACCGGTAATTAGATCAGAACAAAACAAGATAGGGATTTTCACAGGGCGTTTCTATACAATGTCTGTGATCTATAGACAACAGAACCAATTAGGTCAGGGGTCGATCTTTAACCAGGCCCAGGGTGTGGCGCCGGGCTGTCTGCCTGTGGATTTCATTTCTGCCTCTCAGTTTTTACTTCTTCTTTCTTTGGAGGCAGAAATTGGGCATAAGACAATATGAGGGGTGGTGTCCTCCCTTACTCTGAGCCACTCAAATTCCAATTGTAATGTTTTACCTAGTTGCAAAGAAATACTTAAATTTTGCTATTAAAGTTGAGGTGTCTTTATAGTTTTATTTTAAAATGGACCATAATTATTAAATAAATTAAATGCTTCAAAATCCATTTTAATGCACTTGCATGACACATACACTAACTAGTATCCTTCATAAAGGACTAATGTATCCAACAATTATTTGTTGAGAATCTGTTAATGATTAATACATGAAATAATACATGGCTCACAAATGAAATAATACATGGTTATTCACTAAGCAGGGTTTCCACTTTCGAAAAAGTGTGATTGCATATTATGCCTACTTTTAAAAAGTTAAATGCGATTATGTTCTTAAATATTTGTCTTCATTTTGGGAGTTTATCCTCATCATGTAATTCTTGGCGAGTCACATAAAACTCCCTAGGCCATGGGTTTTCCTGTTTATAAAGTGGAGTGATATAGTTTCTACACAATGTGGTTGTAAATATTGCAATAAATTACATAAAGCACTCATCACAGTAGCTGGCTTAGTAAATGGATAACTCGAGGCTATTATTGTTGTAATTGTGTTATTGATATTTTAATAGTTTCTTGTTTTTTAACAGTAAGAGTGCCCAACAAAAGACCAGGAGACAAGTGGGGGAGGAGGGGATGAACTTGAACAGAGATGGCCAAGGTTTTCCACGCAGCCTTTGGTCTCCTCCCTTAAACAAGGGACTCAGATCTCTAAGCATCGGTTTCTGAAATGCCACCATGAAGGTCATGTTCCTTGGTGCTTAAATAAGACAAGTGTTCTACAAATACATTGCCATAGAGACATGGTTTTCGTGACGGCCTTGGGAGAAAGGGTAGAATGTTTATGGGCAGAATTCTCTGTTTGATTAGAGGAGATCACAAAACCAAAGTAAAGTGGAAAAAACTGTGGTTCGGCTGAAATAACAGAGCCTGAACAACTAGGTCAGGAAAGAGAGGGCTTTCAATTCCAGGCCTGAGAGTTATGATCTTTTTTAATTTCTTTTTATCTTTTTTTTTTTTTTTTTTTTGAGATGGAGTCTCGCCTTGTCACCCAGGCTGGAGTGCAGTGATGCGATCTCGGCTCACTGCAACCTCCGCCTCCTGGGTTTGGGAGATTCTCCTATCTCAGCCTCCCAAGTAGCTGGGATTACAGGCATGCGACACCACACCTGGCTAACTTTTTGTATCTTTAGAAGAGTCGGGGTTTCACCATGTTGGCCAGGCTGGTCTTGAACTCCTGACCTCGTATTCCACCCACCTTGGCCTCCCAAAGTGCTAGGACTACAGGTGTGAGACACCGCGCCCAGCCACTGGTTATGATTTTATAAGAAATAAGAACTGTCAAAGTCTTTTGAAAAGGCATAATTTAGGGAGAATAAAATGTTAATATGAAGGATAGATTCAATTTCAGACAGAAGCAGAAGACACTGGTGAGAGAATGAATGATTCTAGAATAAAATAATGAAGGTCCAGGAGTAGGGGCTATGAATGTACTATTTTGGGAATAGGCTCCCATCCATGCTACTGATAATATCTCAGTTAATAGGATGGCAAAGGAGGAAAGGTCTAAGGTACCACAGTGTAAAATACGCCAGATTGTCAGCTCATTGGCCAAATGATTTCCTCCCATATTTAAACAATATTGCAAAGATACTTAAATTGAATATGCAGAGGGGCTTGGATGGTAAGTGATGGAAAAGAGGGAAAGACATAACATCTTGCTCAGTCATTCTCTCTCCCAAATTTATAAACATCCATGTCTTGCATCTTAAAAACAATTCTGATATATGTTTTATATATATATATATATATCAGATATTATATGTAATTACCTACATATATTTTTTCTAGATATATATTTCCATTTCTCTTATTTATTTATTGGGAGGAATAGGAAAATCAGTTCCTGGGAGAAAACTGTATTGTTTTGTTTCAGGCTTATTTTGTTGCCAATTTCTTTTCTGTAAACACTGGTTTGCAGTTTTTGGCAAGCACTACTCATATTCATTATTTTTTCAATTAGCCTACAAGGTCTTTGAGGGTGAAGATCATAGGCTGTGTTTCATGGTATCGGCCACTGCAGCGTATGCCACGCCTGGCAGGCTGCAGGCATTCATAGACAGACAGACAGACAGACAGACAGACACACACACACACACACACACACTTACAAGTCTTGGATTAAATCCCAAGAAATAATGTATTTTCTATTTTAATCAATTCTGTACAGGCACTAAGTGGTATCATGCGGCATACAACACACTGGATGTATCATGTTTTCAGTTTCAATTGAATGCCAATGAATTAAAAGACTGGTCTTTATGATCAAGAGATAATCCAAATTCTCCATTCAGTTTTCAGGAGTGGAGGGTACCTCTTCCACTGTAGAGTGTCAACTGGTGAAATCATCTCCAAGGCTATTTCAGCTAAGTAATCCAGATACTGAAATCAGACATGAGCAAGCTATTCTAACACGGAAAGAAAGCCATTATTTTCATAGAGAAATAGACTAATTTTGTCTGTTTGCATCTTTCTGTTATTTAAAATGTTGATTCCTTTCCACCCTCTAACTTGATTCTCTGTACTGTTTGGTCTTTTCCACTTTAGCTATTTTCCTCTTCTGATCTAATTCTTTCTGCTTTTTTATTCTCTCTCTGCACTGTTCTTGTTCGTTTTGTTCCTTCCCTTACACCTGAATGGAAATGATGGTGCAGCTTCTCCATTCAGACCCTGAACTTGTAAACAGGCTCACTGTTCTCTAGGGATGTTCTCATTCAACCTGTATCACCGGATGCTTTGAACTTCCTCATTCAGGATCTTTGCTTAAAGGAAAAAACAGATGGAAAGTTGTTGAAATACATGTGTTGCCAACTTGGATGGAGAATTAAAGAAAGAAAACTGAAATAAATAAAGCATGAGTGAGTTCAGCAAATACCACCAGCTTGACCTCCGTGGTTAGAGTCATACAGTTGAATTATTTTCATGTGCATTACGCACCTTTTTTTTCCTCTCCATTCCCTGCCTACAATTGTCCTTGTCAATACATGGAGGGTTGAGCTTCAAAGGGAGAATGATAAGGGAAGTGGGCAAGAGGTGAGTCCAACAAAGGCCAAGAAGAAAGAACCTGATTTAATATTACGTGTGAAATAATTACTTTTATCTACATATGAAATTTGCTTGAGAATACAGATAAGGAAAGTAATTTATCATGAAAGCACTTCCTTTGCTTGCTTAAGAATGTGCCATAATCATATTTCTAAATGTATTGTATTTTCCAGGTAGAGGTAGTATGAGTATTGCCTGGAGAGAGGGCTATAATTTCCCTGATCCTGGAAGAATCCAGGGCACTGGGCACCAGCTCAGTGTGGTCACTGAGCACGACTCTTCTTCCTTCATGGGTTCACATGGACACACACTCAGCAACCCACAGAATGCTTTTCTCTGTAAGAATCTTTTTGGTTAAGTACATCTTGCAGATTCAAAATACTTAATAAAGCAACATACTGCAAATGCCATTTTTCAGATTTTCAGAAGGTGTGAACCATAACCAAGGGAACAGTGTATTTCAGATGGAATATTTGCTAAGGAAGATGTCTTTACACAGAACACAGTCTGAGGTTCTACTGTCCTAACGGCTGAAAGCTCAGAAAGCGTTAGTCACTGTGCTTGCTCTTACTATAGGGTCTGTGTATTATCTAGTGTGTAAATAGCATTTAAGCAGCCTCAACAACCAAAATGCTGAAGATGGGTGGGGATTTGTAATTACAATAAAAAATTAACAGAGAAAACACTGATCCAGTATGGGACAAGATTTGGCTGCTGGTTATATTTGATCACACATCATCTTTTCTTGCAAGAAAGATTCTTGTAATTTAGATGTAATAGTTTATCTCAAAATTTTCAAGGCATTGAAACCTACTACTCCTCTTCACTAAGACCTAATGCAGGGCAGGTACAGTGGCTCATGCCTGTAATCTCAGCAATTTGGAAGGCCAAGGCAGGTGGATCACTTAAGGTCACGAGTTCGAGACCAGCCTGGCCAACATGGTGCAAGCATGTCTCTACTAATAACACAAAAATTAGCCAGGCATGGTGGCATTTGCCTGTAATCCTAGCTACTTGGGAGTCTGAGGCAGTAGAATTTCCTGAACCTGGGAGGCAGTAGTTGCGTGATCCTAGATCGTGCCTCTGCACTCCAGCCTGGGTGAGAGAGTGAAAATCTGTTTCAATAAATAAAGATAAAAACAGGGTTGCTCTAGCTGCAGAAGGTGAGGTTGGGTGGAGAAAGGGCTTCCCAGGCCCATGCTCTCCCTACTTGCTTCCTAATGGAGTATCACGGAATGCTCAGAAGCTGAAAAACATCACTCAAATATCTCGCTCATACACCCTCTACACCCTCCTCCATGCAGCAGAATGGAGATGGGTGGTAATGGTCACTAGTGTTAAGACCCTAGTCTATAAGCTTGTGTTTTTTCCCCCTTCCCGTGTATAAGTTATTTAACTTGGTGAAATCTCTGTAAAATGAAAATAATAAAATACACATCTGAAAATAGGTGACGGCACAATTGAAATTTCATTCCATCCAAACTTGGCTTAAAATTAAATAAAGATTTAAGAAAATGCTACCACATTTAAAAAGTCTAAAGGTTCCTTGCTTTGATGTCACTAATGGACATGATTCAGACACCAAAGGATGATTTTGACAATAAAATAACCATGTGTAGATGCCACAGAGGAATCACAATATTACCATTTTAAATCAATGAAGAAGAAATCTAACATCCTACCAGGAGAAAGAGGGGGAGACTTTTAAATGAAGTGTCCATCTATAAGTGCATTTCTAGAAAGCTGTCAAATTAGAAATGCAAAGCTCTGGATAATTTGCAAAAACAATAAAACAAACCAAAGCAAGCCTTCATTTTATTTAAACAACCTCCCCCAGCATTTTCTGTCACTCAGGGAAGAGTTGTCAGTCAACATTTGATTGAGTAATTTGGCAAGAATGCTTTCTCACCTTTCCCTTCAGCATACTGAGCTACCAAACTAGTAAGTAGTCTATGTTAGGTGCTGCTCTAAAATTAAATACCTTCTTTTGTGGGAAATCTTAAACTGCTCAATCATGCTCTAAAATAATTATTTTATGTCACATTTGTCAGTTAAATAGGAACCTGTTAAACAATGAATTTTCTTTTACAAAATAAATACATGCCCAAAGCACCTCCCAATTTAATCAGCTAAACAGGCCAGACTGCAGTATGTCCAAAGCCTTTGAAACAGTCTTTCTAAGAGCAGAGGCATGGTGATTAACACAAAGACTCCTACACCAGCATAAGATCGCAGCAGCTCATTTTGCAATTCCCACCAAACAGTAAACCTGAAACCAGAGCGATTAGGAGGGGAACAATAAGGATTTTAGTGCCCCAGGACATGACCATGAGAAACAATTGTCTCTTCTGTAAACCAGAAGAAATTATAAGAATGTTCACAATCTTGATTTTAAGGACTCCAGGAGGACAATTAAAGACCCTGAAGCCAGATCTTAGTGATTTGCAGCAGAAATGTCGTTAGGGACCCAAGAGAAGTAGTAGCAAAGAATCTAGGGAACTCAGGAGGAATCTTCAAGGATTTGTTAGAAACATGCACATCAAGTAGCATGCTGTTCGCATATTGAACTTCTAATAAAATGTATATTTATGTGTCCATGAGTGAGGTGTACCTCTGCCTAACAGGTGGCATGGCATCTTTTTTTGGTACCATTTGACTCACTGCAACCTCCGCCTCCCGGGTTCAAGCAATTTTCCTGCCTCAGCCTCCCAAGTAGCTGGGATTACAGGTGCCCGCCACCAAGTTCGGCTAATTTTGTATTTTTAGTAGAGACGGGGTTTCACCATGTTGGCCAGGCTGGTCTCGAACTCGCAACCTCAGGTGATTGCCCCGCTTCACCTGTGATTTCACCGTATGATTTCAGCGCCATGTTGAATCACACGGTGTTAAATATTCTGTTTATGCCGCCTGCTGGAACGATGGAGGGAAACACCACCAAACGTCCTCTTGGTGTTCAGTGGCGCTGCTTCCGCCTAAAGAGCATTCGCACTTTTCTGCCTGAGTTTTGAATCTCTGCACTGTGATTTCTTTTCTCCTCACCTCTCCACGGGTTCTCCTGAGTTTCCAGCGGCTGCAGCTGCCGGTTCACATGTGTTCTCTTTCTGTAACGTTCTGATCATATAAATGATTACTGTCCCTGTTAAGTTTTTATAAAACATTTATATATATATATATATATATATATATATAGGTCCCCTCTATAGGCTTTGGAATTTGCCTAATGCAATTGCAAGTTGACAACTTTAAAAAATCTATGTGGTAAATCAGAACTCCCAAATCGATGACTGAATTTTAAATATGAAGCAATCAAACTCAATGAAAAATTTAAACAAATGATACCACAATTTTGTAAAATATGTTCAGTTTTGAGGGTCATTTCTACTTGTATTTCCTCAGGGGAGCCTGGAGACAATCCTGATCCGTGTGGAAGATGAGGAGGCTCAGAGAGAGAAAGGATGCAAGAATACGAGGCCCTTTCCGTGAGTTTCTCGTAGACTACCAAGGCCAATGCATTTTCTTAAATTCAATAAAAGGAATTACCAGAGAACAGAATTAAATATTAAATTACTTTCTCTGCCTGTTGCACGAATTATTTGAAATGTTGAGCTTGCCTGTGTATCTACTAGCTTTCTGTTTTTTTGCTGATTTTTTGGTGTTCTTGTTTGTTTTTTTGAGACAGGGTGTCATTCTGTTGCCCAGGCTGGAGTTCGGTGGGTGATCCCGGCTCACTGCAGCCTTGACCTCCCAGCCTCAAGGAATCCTCCTGCATCAAACTCCTAATTAATTTGTAAATTTTTCATAGAGACGGGGGCTCTCTATGTTGCCCAGGCTGATCTTGATCTCCTAGGCTCAAGAGATCCTCCTGCCTGGGCCTGCGAAACTGCTGGGATGACAGGTTAAGCCACTGTGCTGGCCCTTCTAAGACCACAGTTGTGATTTCCTATCACTTTGTGGAAGAAAGCAGAGAAAAAAAAAGAACTTCAATTAAATAGTATTGACCTTGTATTCGTTTGTATTAAGTACCGGTTACATAAGTTACCAACACAACTCAGTGTTAGAAATCCAATTTTCCAAGACTGTCACTTTTTCTTAAAATATCATTTAATTTTTGCTAAAGCTCTTTTTTATGCAAACACAAGTATATTGGAAAGTCAAGTGATTAACTAATATTTAATGTAACTTTAGGTCTTTGTAAACAGTGATTCCTTGGCTGCTTCTGTTCCTTTCTCATTGGAATGAATTTTTGCCTCTATCATTTTTTAGGAATATGGTTCTCTGAATAAGCATGTGTGACCACGTATCACTCACAGGGCCTCTCATGCTATTCATCTTTATAAAATGGCCTTCATTTTTCATGCACTACTAAGCCATTTGCTTAAGTTAGTTCACATCTGATAGTAAGAATAGTAACAGATTATGACCAGTGTTAGCATGGATATTGCAAATAGCTTCTCTTCAACACTACTTGTGGGAGTAAACACACAGCACCAGCTAAAAGCATTAAAAATGCATATATTCAATGACCTAGCACATTTTAGGAATCTATCTTACGGGAATAATGTTGGATATTCACACATACCTTTGACATTTATCTCAGAATCTTATAAAATAGCAAACGGAAAAAATAAAAACCATCAAAATATAAAACAGGAAAACAAGCTAAATGGCCAAAATAGAAAATTAGGGAAATAAAATCAAATAAAAATTACTCGCAGTACTTACGTGGAAAAACATTTATGGCTTAAGTTTTACATTTATTTTTCTCTTATAACAGTGTTTACCAGTAAGATCACAGAGAAGTGTACTTTGATAACAAATGTTTATTGTACAGAAGATCTAACTTTTGCAAGCATCCTTTCTTGGCAATTGGAAAGCTATGAAAATAGAATTCTAAGGAATCCATGTTTTGTCTGAAAACATGGAAAAACTGTTACCTCAAATGGTGTTGCTGCATGCACCTGTGCCCTACACAGAGCTTTTCCTGGGCAGGTTGGTCAGGAGCCTGTTTAGGGTTCTTCCACCTGCCCAGGGATTTGAATATCAGTTGAATGTTTGCACTCTGCTTGGTGCTAGATAGAAGACTTTCAAAAGGATATTTAACTTTCATGTATTCACCTACTGTTGTCACCATTAATACCCTACTAGTGAAGTTTATGCAAAATATAATTTTTTTGTTTTGTTTTGTTTTGAGACAGCATCTCGCTCTGTCGCCCAGGCTGGAGTGCAGTGGCCGGATCTCAGCTCACTGCAAGCTCCGCCTCCCGGGTTTATGCCATTCTCCTGCCTCAGCCTCCTGAGTAGCTGGGATTAAATTTTTTCTTGAAAATAAGTTGCAATATTTCTGAAGTTGTTTATTTTAAAAAATAGCATACATCTCAACAAATCATTTGTGTATAAGAAGAAATGTATTTCTACTAACAACAAAACTCTTTCTTGTCATTCTAGAATTTTTAAAAAGAAGGAAAAAAGGGAAAGAGAAACAATTTCATCCTTGTGATGCTTCCCGATTGTCATCTGTTGACTCCCTCAAGTACATCACAGTATCCTTGGCACTGGCAACAAAGATGTGATTGCAAGACCTTTATCACTTTGCAAGAACAGTGAATATTTCACTGATACACTTATGCAAACCAACCAATGTTTCGTTATTTGAGACACAGTACCTATTTCTCAGAAACCAGCCCTGGCCTTTTATATGTTTAATATGTAGTTGTTGTTTTTTCATTTTAAATGTTTGTGGGTACTATGGTAGATGAACACACTGACGGGTTACATGAGATGTTTTGATACACGAATGCCATGTGAAACATGCACATCATGAAAAATGGGGTATCCGTTCCCTCAAGCATTTATCCATTGAGTTACAAACAATCCAATTACACTCTTTAAGTTATTTTAAAATTGTACAGTGAAGTTATCATTGACTATAGTCTCCCCGTTGTGCTCTAAAATAGTAGGTCTTATTTATTATTTCTAACTACTTTTTGTACCCATATAATAGGTAGTTTTATATGTGTGTGTCTGTGTGTACACAGGCATGCGTACACACCCCCACACTTTATTAGCTGAAAGGTCAAAGCCAGGAAACCTTTCATAAGAGTCTTTTTTAAAGTAATATAATTATCTTAAATAATTATTTTTCTTTGATTTTTAAATTATAAATCTAGTATTCTTTTCTGATATTTTATTCCTTTTGCCCCTTAAGCATTGTTTGAGTAGTTGAAAGAAATGGAATAAAATATATAGTTTTTAAAAGGAGGAGGAAATTAAACATGTATTTTTATTTTCACTTGTCAGGATATTCATAAGGGTACGTGCAAATAATAGTATATGGCCACTTATTAAAATGTATTAAAACAGAAAAAAGAATAGGTATTTATTGTTAAAAAGAAAACCTTTCTAGTAGTTATTTAGTTCTCTCTAAATATTTAAATGTGTGCTTTCACAACTAGTGACAATCCTTTTTGTAATAAAAACCCTTGTTTGTACTACACATTCAGTAATCATTAGATGAAAGAACTGTTGAAACTGCTTTAAAAACAGGGTGCAGCTCTTTTTTTTACATAACAGAACAGAATGAAAATTTTATATAAGATGAAGAACAGGCAAAACTAAATTATGCTTTACTTATGGAATTCTTTACAGTTATTGGTAATTCAATCACTAATTCACAATTATTTATAAAGCATCTCCAATGATGCAATTAATATATTTTACCAGAGTAAGATATAACATCAGCTGTTATCATAATTTAAGAAGTTTAAAAATTATATTTTTATCTATTACAATGAAATTATCTTGATTACATAGAACAAGTCCAAGCTAACACCTGTTAAGAATCCAGGATTTTCTGTGTGTAATGCTTGAGTTCTTTGCAACGAAAATGGAATATACATTTTAAAGTATTTTAAATCTTATTTGCTAATATATGTCTTTTCACTGAAGTTTATTTCTTAACATTAAAAACTAGTTTTAATGATTTGAAAACTACTATGTATGTTTCCATGGAATGCAAACGAGAGGTATGCCTCACCTTGCAGTATGATTTTCATTCAGCATCCAGTTACGATGTTATTGTTACCTAACTGATTACTTGGTTTATGCCATTACTTACTTCGTTATTTATCAACATGAAAGCTTGGGGTTGTTGCAATATTATTTATTTTTTACCTTTTTTCACCAAATGCCCTTAGAACAGTTTGGATGTTTGTGGGCATGAACTGCAATATAATAATGTTATGTTTCTTTTTATGATATGAGCTCCATTGAGCATTATTTTTAATATTAGATGATATCCATTTACAACCCTTATAAAAATTCAGCTATTAAATGCACTAATACATCACAGTGTGACGGTCCCTACATCAAGTAGCACAGAAACTTCATCCACAGGTCGCTGCTGCCACGGCTTCTCCCACTGTCAGGATGACGGGCAGCGCTTGATCAGAGAGAAGCTGCACACCTTATGTCGATTAGAGAAAGCTTCCCATGACTAAAGTGCCTGTAGGCACCCAGCAGTGATTAATGGTCCTGATTCAGGAAATGTACAGGAGGTGATGGATTTAAAAGTCATGGTTGACACTGACTTCATTACATGCAAACTTTAAAACAGAAAGAATCATGTCCAAGTCTTCAAAAGATTTATCTGATAACTTAAAAAAATACATATTTATTTTTATTCAAATACATTTCTCACATAAAATTTTAGTTACTGTCCTTTATTACTTCCTTAATATTATGTTTTTATGAGTTGCAAATGAGTGAATGTATTAGTTTCATAAAAGTTATTTGCAGCATGTTTTATCTATCAGTTTTTAACATTTAAAATCAGTTTTTAATCTATCAGTTTTTAACATTTAAAATATTATGATCCTGAAAAGATCAATATATTCATAATACACTGATAGAAATCTGTATTTGACATGTTAAATTATTTGGGGGGTCAGGAACTAGTAAAAATCTAACAGAGAAAACACATTACCTATATAGTAGAAATTCTATAGCAAGAATGCATAACCTAAGGTTTTAAATTTGAGATAACTTATGCTTATTTTAAAATCACATATGTACTGGTTTCAAAAATACTTTAAATACTATTTTAAAATTTTATTTAAAATTGTATCTTCTTAATTATTTTTACCTGTCAGGGTATACTTCTAATTTTTTCTCATAGAGTCAATGCGTTTTTAATTACTAAAACTGAAAGGTAACTATCATGACGTTGATGAAGATTCTTGAATTCTTTTCAAGTTGCTTCTTCTACTAGCATGAGCCTCATCAAGGCAAGCAGTTGCCTCTTGTTTATTAATTCAGCTGTCTCCAGGGTCTAGAAGTGCGACTAACACATAATGCTTAATAAATACTTGTTGAATAGTCAAATATAATATCACAAGAGCCTGTGAAACAGAGTGTAATCTCAGCAATTAAGAGCAAGTACAACCAGGCAGGATTTGCATAAGCAATAATTCTTTCACCAATGCAACCCCAGGACCACCCTGACCACCCTGGTCAATGTGACTGACAGCTTTCTTGAGCATTCCCTATTCCAAGATATTTTACTTAGTAACCCTTTTAATCTCCACAAGAACCCTATGATGTGGGCCCCATTATTCTCATTATTTTGTAGAGGGTGAAATTCTTCAGCCCACAGGCTGAAGAATGCGGCTCGAGGTCACATGCCTGCAGAATAGCATCTGTGACTTCAAGCACTGCACTGACCTCACTTTACAAGAGCTACAGAGGCGTCAGAGGAGGTGTGTACCTGAGATGCGAGAGGCACTCCCATTTCAGCAGTGCACTCTGAAGTCTTAGCAAACTACTCCTCTGGTGGGAGAATATCAAGGCCTCTTATCAGCTTCCTGTGACTGAAGAGATACTGTTCCTAAGACATCCAAAACGATAACCTCTACAAATATATTTCCTACGCCCGATATGTTTACATTTCATAACTATTGTTATCTGTTATACCATCACAATTAATTTTTTTGTCTAGAAGGCATTTTTCAGTGATTTAGACTAATTTCTTAGGATAATTTCTCAGAGTAAGGTTTAGGGTAAGAGAGTATTATGAAATTTTCAGGTGCTTTGCCAAATCAGTCTCTACATGAAAAAAGAAAAATTAACTCCTAGGATAGGAGATTGTCTCTTTCATCATATTTTTTTTATCCCCTCAGTAGTCTCATTGAAAATGAATTTTAGTTTGGTAAATATTGGACATAACTGCGTTTTGATCAAAATGTGTTAACTAGTCAAGTTACTAGATATTATACAAATCGATCACATATTTTAAAGTGAACTTACATATGTATGTTCATATGACACACAGTTGCTTTTTTTTTTTTTTTTTTTGGTTTTAAGGAGAGACGAGTTTAATAGGCAAGAAAGAAGGGAGAAGAAAGAAGAAGCTCCCTTGTACACAGACAGAGGGACACAGTTGCATTTCATTTTGTGTGGTTTGCTTGTTTAAATGCTCGAAATGCTGACTTAATAGTACCTTTGTGCTTTTTTGTTTGTTCTCCTATATCTTACATGAATGTACTTTAGGTCTAGTGCAAAGCTTTGGTCCATTCAACTATGGTTAAACTGCATATTCAATGTTGGTGTTCTGTCATTGTTGACTCGCCAATTTGGGGGGATTTAAGACACTCCCCAAAAAAGTGGGCTTACATCCCATTAAATGTCCAGTGCATGCAGGTACCATCGTGTTCTCCATTCTACAGCTAAGATGCAATTCAGTGAATAGGCCATGGCTACATCACAAGGAACTGCAGAGTCAGCACTGGACCCACATCTGAGGTCAACAATGCTACTCAGAACCAATGTTCCAGACTCACCAATTCACAATTGAAATGCTCACTTCTGATCATCTTGAAAATGTAATGCAGAAACAGAAAACAAACACCACATGTTCTCATGTAAGTGGGAGCTGAATAATGAGAACACACGGACACAGGAGGGAACACCACACACTGGGGCCTGTCAGGGGTGGGGTGGGGGGAGAAAGAGCATTAGAAAAAATAGCTAATGCATGTGAGGCTTAATACGTAGGTGATAGGTTGATAGGTGTAGCAAACCACCATGGCACGCGTTTACCTGTGTAACAAATGTGCACATCCTGCACATGTACCCCAGAAATAAAAATAAAATTAACTGAAATTTAAAAAAAAATCGGTTCATATTTCTTCTCCAGCTTAAAGGAGGATACGCCCACAACATTTTTAAACTGCTTTCAGGGATTGATATGCCTCCTTCACATCCCTCCTTGCATCATTGATAACTCTCCACATCTCATGCTTTTCTTACTATTTTCACCGCTGTTTCTACAGTTATCTTTTGATTTACCACATTTCATTCCTGATTTTCACCGCAATGTGTATGTATTTGCTTGATTATGTGTTGACAGATGGTAAACTCTATGACAGAACGTAGGATGGAGCAGGGAAAAGCAGTGACCCTGGAAAAGGTAGGTAAAAAATTAAAATAATGAATGAATACATAGACCTGGTCTAACTACATGATCTCCCAGAGAAGAAAATAGAACTTCAGCTCCATTAAATACCTTGCCTAAGTCGTTGAACTTTTCGAAACCCTTACTCTTTGCAGCATGAAAAGAAACATTTTTATTTGGGTATCATGGTTTAAAGACAGTTTTACTTTGAGAGTCTGGTTTAAGTTAAAGCCACATATTATTAGGAAAGAAAGATTGCCAAGTATAAGGATTTTGCGTACAGTTATACAATCAAGATTAAAGTGTTAGTTGATCGTCTGCCCTTCATTACCGAGTTTACATACTCAAACTGACTTTATATGAAAAAGAAAAGCTTTCCAAAAATGGGAATGTAGTCTCACAAGAAATCAGTGTAAACAACTTCCAACCCCCAGACTTCTGAGGAAACAGACACACAAAAGCACATTCAGTTTGGAGTTATTTAATTCCACGATCCTTTTAATCAAGAACATCCTATTCCAAGTTGGGGAGCAGCTGGCAGTAACTCTTCGAGTCACGACTGCACGCAGTACAAAGGCCTCTGGGTGCTCTGTGTGGACAACTGCCACAGCTGAATTTAGACCAAGCTTCTCAATACAGGTAAACACATTGTGTCACATTAGTAGGAAATTCCTCACATTTAGCAAGGTAATTTTCACATATATTGGCCTAATTTTTTACATGTTTTCCACACTAAACATCAAGGTTTGAATCAAAATACACTTTTTTTTTTTAATATACTTCAATTTTATTTCAATCTCACAAACGAAGTTAGCATGCAGGAAAATTAAGTGAAACAAATGTATACCAAAGAGTTATGGTCAAAAATAGCAGAAAACTGAAAATTCTAAAAAGGAAGTATACCGAGAAGCATGAGAATTCAACATTCATTCATGTTTCAGCTTCAGTTTTGATTGACACTTGATGCTCGCAAATTTTTAAACAAACATTTAAATCATGATGACTATTCTGAAGAGGTCTCAGCACTAGCGCTAAGATTTGTACGTTGAATTTGTTTGCAAACGACTTGTTAGCCATTTACATGGTGTCTAGTACAGATTTGTCACAGGACATAGTACACATATGTCACAGAACACGTATGTATTAGTGTGCAGTGGGTGGGCGCGTGAAGGTGCATGCGGGGAGTGGGTTAGAAGGGATTACAACCGTCTTTTCTTGCATTTATTTTTCCATTTAGATTTTTGCTTCTTTCCTTTCATCCTAATTTCTTCATTATAAAATTCTCAGATGAAACGTTCATGATGAACATTTTCCCAATCTCTTGGGCAGAAACGATCTTTCCATTTCCCTGGGATCATAATCAGTGAATACGTGCTGTATTTCTGACACTCCTTGCTACATTCCACCTACGATAATTTCCCACCGTATGATCCAAGGAGATTGTGGGTTCCCTGAAGACAGATCCCATTTCATTCCTTTCCCCATGTCCTGCCATACTCAGCAAAGCAATGTCAAGTAGAAGGCACTCAATACATTTTGCTGAAGAGAGAAATCTTTAAAGGTTTTGTTTTTGTTGTTGTTCGTGTTTCTTGCATCTTCTCTGAGTTGTTTTGGATGGCATTGGCTTGACTTAAAAAAATATTACCTTAAGGAAAACTCACAGGTAATTTGCTCTGACAGTTTTGGATTCTGCTGTTCAGAGCAGCAAACATTTTTATTACTCTGTGACTCTGGCATAAAGCCCCATATTAAATTTTATTTTCAAATTGCGTGCTAAGAAGAGCATTGCCACTCTTGAGAGAAATCTAGAACCTTCTCCTTTCTGCTAATAAGAATGTGGTAAATCACCAACTTTCTCTTTTTGTCATAGATGTCTGGAAATAATTTTGGTCTTCACAATTTTGTGAATCTACATGTATGCTTAATTAATGTACTCCTCTGGGCTTTCATTACCAATTTCCTTATATGATTCTGTAGGTTTTCAGCAAGTCACCAGAAATAACTTGTGAAAATAGATTGAAAATAAATTTAATAAATGAAAGAATGGTAACTGACCTCCAGTTTCACGTCAGCCACATCGTGCCATGGAGAGCTCATGTGGACGGCTGCCTCTTATGTGTCCATCCACCAGCCCTTACCACGAGAGCATCTCCCAGCTCTTACTCAGATAGACGCCGGCTTGTCCATCTCATAGCTTCCCCACAAAGCACGTTTACTGGAGCAAGCGTGAAACCAGGTGTCTGTGAGAAAGTCTCAGGGGGATAACAACATGAACAGCAAGCCCTGCCCTCAAGAGAAACTTCTTCTCCAGTGAGGAAACAGCCTGTCTGCAGGACTCCTGTTGTGAGGTCACTGCCACGTGCTAGGATGCCCAGGGTGCGGCAGCCCCCAGCAGAGGTGACCTGACATAGGGGCCTCAGTCACCCCTGTAACCACACAAACCCCACAAAAACAACTGTTCCCACATGGCTCTCTTTTTTCCTTTTTTCTTTCTGGTAAGCACACATAATTTTACATCTCATTTATGAAATATTCATAATTCATAGATTTCTTCCACTCATTTTTTTTTCTATTCATACTCTTGGAACCTACCTACCAATACAGGCATTACTGCAAGAAATCCATGAATATGGGGGCTTTATTTCAATACATTCTACCATGCAGCCTGAAACACACTTATGTGAATTTGGCAAAGGGCTTCAAAAATGTGGATCCTCACAGGGTCTAATGAATAGATTGAGGCACGTTGGGGGGAAGTAATGGGAAGGAAAAGTGTCATCGCTGCTCTCTCTCCACCTCCTTGTGGTGATGATGAAATTACTCCTGCCCAACCCAGCTCTAATTATGGCTAATTGAGCATTCTGATATTGATACAAGAGATGTGTCCCCAGCACATGACATCAGTGCCTGATGGTGCTCATGCCTTTAAGGGAAAGCAGCTTTCTTTTCTGGAGGAATCAACAATTTACTGAGGTCTCGTCTCCTGATCCCTTCCCAGTGCTCCCATTAGCTTTAATGAAGGGAACACAATATGGGAACAGTGAGCAGATAGGGAATTAGCATCATCATGTGTCTTTGATTGCTAGCCACAGGTTCCACTGTTTTTACACTGCCTTCCAGAAGCTTGCATTTTACAACAATTAGAAAATAAGAACAACAACAAAGACGCTGCACAACACCTGGACCACACGACGTTTCCTCCTTTCCTCCAGATGTGCACAGCGACCTTTGCCCAGCGGCCAGTGCGCTGAGAGAGCTCTACTTCACAGTTCAACATGGGGCCTCGGGCCCTGACCACATTTTACAACACCAGTGAGATGTCAGCACACTAAGAGACAGGGACAGCCAAATCTCAATCATGTATAGGAAGTTTTAGGCCGGGAAATTTAGGGCATCTTTCTTTCTTGGAGCGGATTGCAAGGTGCTCTAATTTGTTCTGGAGGTAGAATCAGAGGAGCCAGTCAGGGATCATGCTATTGTGACTGCTATTCTAAAGCATGAGAGAATGACTAAGGACAGCCGGAGGAGACATCAGTGCAGCCAAAGAGGCTACATGCAAAGGCTGCAGGAGAAGCAGTTGATAAATGTGCATGCAACTCACAGGATACAGTGTGCCTTTGGCTTGAATGTCATGTCACTCCAAAATTCATATATTGAAGCTGTAGCTCTCCAAGTCATGATACTAAGAGCTGAGGCCTTTGGAAAACACCTACAGTACGATGAGGTCACGAGGATGAGGCCAACATGATGAGATTATAAAAAGAGGAAGAGACTCCAGAGCCCTCTCCCCGCCACATGAAGACACTGCGAGCAGGTGCCATCTATGAGCCAGGACACAACGCGTACCCAGAACCAAATAAGCTGGAACCTTGATCCTAAACTTCTAGCCCTAGAACTGTGAGAAATCAGTGTGTGTTATTTAAGCCACTGTCTGCGGTATCTTTATAGCAACATAAACCCATGAAGACAATATGGAGAAGTGTCTAAATTTTCAGAGCTGTTTATACTGTCAACAGTCACAAATAAACTTTGTAAACTGAAGGGCGTACTCCATAAAGACCCTGTTTCATCAACAATATGAACTATAGCCTCAGCCAACACTGCCAAAGTTAAGTATTAAGAACTGGCTTGAACAACTCACAAATACTTTAAACTGTGTATTCATAAGGGAATGGTTCAATTATTTTAAATGACAGGCTCACCCACATAACATCTTCTATTCCCAATTGATTACTTTTCTCTGTTTTTCCTAGAAAATGGGCTTTATCAATGTATAGTGCTTTACTGTTTATAGAGCATTTTATAATATATGACATAATGTTATCACTTTTCACAATCAAAATTAGCTATGTCTTATATTATCAACCATTGGCATAGGTGGGAACTTAATTATTAGGGGAAAAGGTGAACTTGCACTGTATCTGAGCATATCCCAAAGCTATTCTTGTCACACTGTAATTAATATGTATCAGGAAGCAGTTACGAGATATTCCTGAATTTGAGCTTTTATACGAGATTTTAAGTGTTGATATATTCCTAGTGGCATAAAATATTTTTCCCACTCCTATGATCAGGGAAATCTTCACATCTTACATGTTTGTGAAGATGTTTTTTGCCAAACTTTCTCACAATTCACTCTGCTCATCTCTGCTTCTATGTTGTTTATGGCATTTAGATTTCTAGTGTCTCTCTTTGGTTTTCCATTCAAATTTGTGGTTAAAATATTCCCCCCCTTAATTTATTTTGTTTGTTATGCCCAAATGATGCCTTACTTTTGGCTTATGCCTTTTCTGTATCGAATGAAAATACACAGGCATTTCTGCGTATTCTTTTGAGAATTTGGAGAATTTAAAAGAACTGTGTGACAAGGACTAAAAAGCCCCCAAGCTTCTGAATTTCTGAATTTTTGTTTCTGCTGCAGGTGAGAGTCTCACCTAGACTGGGGATACATACCCCTTAGCCAACCACTAATGTCCCCACCCCCAGTAGTCGGCTACTCTGAAAATCCTTTCAAGTTAGGAGTGAAGGTGGAGACTGTTTTTATTTTCAGGCTAAAACTCACAATTGCTCTAAAACATCCTTGCTTTTCCCAGTGGTTTTCTCATAAAGAGTAGGCGCCCGGCTCACCTTGGCCCACCTTTGTACCCAAACCCAGAGGTTCCTCATTCATCTATCCTGTAGTAACCGTGATTTTTCGCACAGTCAAAAATGCCCATCCTTCTAGTTCCTTCCAATGACTTGTTATTTACATAACACATGCTAAAATGTCAGGAGTCCTCCAGATGGAAAACAGTGATAGTTATGCGGCACGTACAAGATCCTCCAAGAATGGGTATCTCAATCGTTTTCTCCAGTAAAGAAAATGCAATTATTCTAAGTGAAATAACTCAGGAGTAGAAAAACAAACATCGTATGTACTCACTGATAGGTGAGAGCTAAGCTATGAGGACACAAAGGCATAAAAATGATACAGTGGATTTTGGGGACTTTGGGGGAAGAGTGGGAGGGGGTGAGGGATAAAACACAACATATATGGTGCAGCGTATACTGCTCAGGGGATGGGTGCACCAGGATCTCACAAATCACGGCTAAAGTACTCATGTATCCAAATACCATCTGTATCCCAATAACTCATAGAAAAATAAACAAATAAATAAATAAATAAATACAACTGTGTTTACCTAAGTCTGTCTACATCGTTTTCCATCACATCACTCATAATGTTTATTTTAAATTGTATCAATTAGAGCAGTATTGTTCCCTTTGAGCTGTCTCTTAATGATGTCTCCTGTCATAGTTTCCTTCTTTGACGTTAATGTGCCCCAAAGAACGACTATTTTTGTGTTTCATTTGTTCAGTCCTGCATTTAATAAACATGCATGGAGCCCCTGTCATCCGACAGGCCACGCACTTTGCAAAGTCAAGAGAAGAGGGAGTTGGCAGAGCCTCACTTTTCAGTGAGTCAGCAGGAGGGCGTGCACTTGCACTTGCAGGGAATAATGCAGCTTTATCTGTGAAGTTTCCCGTCATACAAAACTAGTCAGAACTACCATCTGAGCTAAAACTTAAGAGTGCTGGGATTTAAATCCTGGTCTGCATCCCTGAGCTGTGTGATACTGCGTAAATTACACAATCCTCCTCTGCCTCAATATTTTCATCTGCAAAATGAGGATAATCCTTGTTCAAACCTCCAGGGTCGTTAGTAAAACTAAATGAGCTAATATATGGTAAGCACAATAAGACATGGAATTAATAAAAAGATCTTAAGTCACATGATTACTATTAGTATATACTCCCTAAGGATCAGAAAACTAATGCACCATAAATTATGTGCATACTATTTAGAATTATGTGCTTTAGGATTATGTGCACTAGAATTATGGTCATAGTCATTTAGAATTTCACTACTATTATGAAGTACTGCTCGCTCAGAGAAAAAGAAAAAGACCATTAAATTATGTGGGGCAAAGACAGGGCAGATCTCAGACCAGGGTGGTGGACGAGAAGCCTCACAAGATCAGGAGGCAGAGGGAAGCACCTGGCATCTGTAGGAAGCTGAATGTGGAAGGAGCTGCCCACGGGTAACGGACAGGGTCAGAAAGAGGGCAAGAAGTCACTGGAGGATTCTGAGGGGGGCACAATGGCCACTTTCATCATTGCAGCTCCAAGCATACCAAGGACAAGGCCAAACCATTAGTGTTTCCTACCCTTGTCTTTACAATAACTCTGAAAAATAGATATCGTTATATGTACTTTATAGATTGAAAACAAAACAAAACAAAAAGCAAACAGGGTCCCTGAAGCTAGTAGCCCAAGACAGCACAGCGGGATAAATCACAGGGCCGGGATCCCAATCCACAGTTGGCTGGCTCTTTTCCCCAGGAGCCTCTAGTGATTTAGAAGGCCGCAGACATCATTATGCATCCTCCCACATCTAAAATTACCTGTAAGTCATCAGGGTAGGTATCAAACTATCAGGAAAATACACTTATGGGACTTGGGACAGGAAACTGCCCTTGGATGCCATTTCAGCGCCGTGGTGAAGGACAGCCCCAATTCTGCTTTTAATGTTTCTATTTTAGTTTTTTCATAAACCCCATTTATCAAACGATATTTTTCAAACCACAGTCCACGTGTCTCACGATAGAGATCATGTGGAGTGTATTTTCAGGATAAGTTCCAATCCCATGGATTGAGGGCCATTGCTAACTATGGTTAGATGTTCCCCTAGACTGGTAGTGTCTGATGGGGCTGTCTATTGCAGCTCTAGAGCACGTCGCAGAAAATTCAGGTTAGGAACCTCCCGGACTGCACGTGCACCCCGCCACCTGCACAGCAAAGCCATCCTGCAAAGCCAGTGGCAAGCTTGACTTCAAATGACACATTGATGTTCCCAACAAAATGTCACACATGCACAGAGTTTACTGAGCCAAATTTCGATCCATTGCAAAAAGAAAATGCTGATGACAGATGAGGAGTCTCTGTTTTCCTATTTAGATTTTTCAATTCTAAAGCAGTGAATACTTTTGGTTCTAAGAGAACAAACCTAGAAAAAGAGACACATTGATATATGTTTCTATCATGTAAAGTGGCATTAAATAATGACTAGCTCATTTTGAATCCAGCACTAATAAGTATACTATTTTGATTTTTCATCTAGGTTGTATATATATATATATACACACACACACACATATCCTACAATATTTGGATTCTTCAAGTAAGAAAAAATATAGCTAGGGGTTTCATTTGAACAAACTGCCAAGGCTTGTTACTTGTGTTTTATGAAAAACAGAATGATTTATTGGTTCAGGATTGTGTGTGTGTGTGTGTGTGTGTGTGTGTGTGTGTGTATTTATTTGTGCATGTGTCTGTGGGTGAAAGGAGATCATATACACAAAAAACTAGAGGGAACAGAAGAGAAAGAGGAGCAAGAAGAAAGCCAGAAATAGAAAGAAAGTTCGCATCTATGTCCAGAAAATGAACACTTTATTTCAAGCTTTATTGCAGTTCATTATAAGCCTTTAAAAATAGCACTCTGGAATTTGGTGAAGACTTGGGAAAGATGGATTATTCAGCTTCGGGGAAAATCACGGATCTCATAGGGTGGCTCTGACCACATTTTGATGACTGTGCTCATGTTGTTAGCTTTCGAAAACACTGTGGCTTTTATGTTACTTAGGGGGGACTTGTCATGAAAAATTACACCATAGATCCTGTACTTTTGGAGAAGGTGTGACGGATGCCAGCAGAGCCTTCCTTGTCCCTTCTCACAGTGTGTGGTAAATTAGAAGGTATCTAAGAAGCGCTGATGGGTTATAAATTCAAGTCCCATTTCATGCTTTACAAAACTCCCACACCATGTACAAAGCACATTTGTAGAGAATAAATTATTTTTAAAGCAGACATATGTGTTTTCATTTATTAGGGTTACATATTGCATTGTTTTCCTTTTCTTAATACAAAGTAAATGAATGCACATCTACCCTCTTCTCTAGTCTGATGTGCACGCACACACAAACACACGTGGGCATGAACACTCACACACTTTAGAATATAATCACTGCTTAAAAGTCTCCAGCCCAAATGTTTCAAGAGCTAGATACAATGAACACATAATTTTACTTCCTGGATTGCTCTACTATGGAATAATAACAGTTTCATTTTATTTGAAGGGGCACCACCTTCTAGAAGCTCCTTGCCTGGCAGAACTGTTGCACTCACAGAAGCTTGCTAGGTTGACATTAGAATTCTCATTACAGCCTCCCAGAATGAAGTAAGGACTTGATTCAAGAAGTTTGATTTAAAGGCCTGCCTTTAAAATGTTAAAGTGATTTTTCTTCTTCTTCTTTTTTTTTTTTTTTTTTTTTTTTTGAGATGGAGTCTCACCCTGTCACCCAGGTTGGACAGGGTGAGACAGCATTCTTCAATGTTAAGACTGCACCCTAGGTCTGTCTGAGCATCAAATAATTTTTCTTCCCAATTCATTGTGCACTCTTGCTTTGAACATTTCAAATCATTTTGCATAACTCAATTTTTTTTTTCTCATTCTAGCCTAAAAGTTTCCCTGGCTATCCTCTGACTCTCAGTTAAGCCAGGCCCCATCCACTCCCCCGCTTCTCTTTGCTATCTCAAAGATAGGAAAAAGTCTTTTCCTCTTCATTATATGAAGACCCCTTCCAAAAATCAAGGATCTCATATGTGGGAGCTACAAGTTCAGATGAACAGGATTTCTCAGGTCATTGGAAGGCACCACCTTAAAATCTCTCCAAGGAGCCCTTTTATTTTAAAGTGCCCCGGGCCCTGTGAGGGTGCAAAGACACGGGATGGAGCTTTATAACTTCCTTCGCCTGGCTGAGGGCATCAACATTCTTTCTAGGATCCTTCCCTACGTTTCTAAAAGCTCAGTGAAAACTCTTCGAGGGTGTTCATTGAGATGTAGATCCCTGAGCACTCAGACACACCCAGACAAACTTTCTAGCCACAGGCCCTGGACATTTCGGTGTTGAACACGTTTCCAGTTCAAGGTGAAATCTGAAATATCATGGTGTAGCCATGTGCAAAGCTGAGCAACTGGCTTCCCTGGCTACCAAAAGCAAGATCCTCCTCCTTTCTTTTTCTACTCCCATGATGAGCAGACCCTTATAAATTATAAGTGTCTTATTCTTTCAACTTTCTCATTATTTATTTTTTTCCAATCTATGCAACATACCAAAATCATAATTTTCCTAAAGCACTGTTTTCCTTATACCATGAGATATAGGGACAGAGTGAACATTTTACAAGCATTTAACCATGGAAAATGTATTATGTTTGAGTTTTGCTCAAGGGCCTGCTTTTAAAATGTTAAAGTGATTTCTTTTTTTCTTTTTTTTTTAAAGATGGAATCTCACCCTGTTGCCCAGGCTGGAATGCAGTGACACGATCTCAGCTCACTGTAATCTCTGTCTCCCGGGTACAAGCAATTCTCCTGCTTCAGCCTCCCGAGTAGCTGGGATTGCAGGTGCATGCCACCATGCCCAGCTAATTTTTGAATTTTACTGTAGAGGGCATTTCACCATGCTGTTCAGACTGCTCTTAAGCTTCTGACATCTAATAATCTGCCTGCCTCGGCCTCCTGAAGTGCTGGGATTACAGACGTGGGCCACCACGCCCATCCAAAATGTTAAAGTGATTTCTATCATCTTGTGAAAACACTGGGATTACTTTCTCCCGTCTTTCCGGAATGTGTTTATGCACATAGCGTCTATCCGAGTTCTACGGGAGAAAGCAATCCAGTATATGCACTTCTTTCTTTACACACACCATGCCCACAACAGCAGCCAACACTCTTCCTGTGTACACGCTTCCCACGCTGAGGCTACACAGCGCCCGGTGTTTCTGTAGCACGTTCTGCGATGACCTCCCTGAGCAATGCTTTCTTTCTCCTCCGAACACGGACAGCATCTTTGCACCTGCATTGCTGATTTGTTGTTGATCACACTATGGCATGATAATGACTAATGGATATGAGGGTTGTCTGTCTCCGTTCCTGGTAAAGTGGTAGGTTTCTGACTTTTACTTTCATATTCACCCAGCAAGGCAAGTATCTTTATCTCTTTTTCTAGTCAGGAAACCAAAACTCTGGGAGTTAGACTCTAGCCCAAATGGTGCCGCTATGAAGGGGAGGAACACCATTTTTAATTCCTCATTCTTCTCACTCCGAGGCCAATTCTCCTCTGAGAACTGTGAAGGACAAATAAGGCTTTGCTGATAAAGCAAAATAGAGAGTTCCCAGACAGAGAAAATGGATAGGAAACAGGAAACTGCAAGTTGGAAGGAGCTCACTAGCAGAATAAAGTGCAAAATGGAATGTAAATATTGACAGGACTCAGGCCAGAGCAGTCTCTGCGCCATGTCAAGAAGCATAGCCTTATCCAAACCCATAGTTCCAGATGTTAATTGATACCCTGCCAAAAAGAAATGGTTCAGGGTCCAATCTGTTTGGCACATTGCAACATCTTCTACCTGATCTCTGAGAGTCACATCCAATGGTCTGACATCAAAAGACTGAGAAATCCCCAACAAAGGAAACCGCTCAACTTTTTAACTCTATGTTCTTGAAAAGAACTCAAAATGATTTTACTTTCAACACACAGCTGTTAATAGACTTGGAAACGCTACTTTGCCTAAAAACATAGGGAAGCTGTTGAAATATTGTGATTTTTTTAATACCCTTTTGATGTCACCTCTTATTCATAGTAATCTGCTGGGCAGCTGGGCTGGTTCCGAAAACTAAATCAGAGTCTCTAAGCAGTGAGACCCTGGTGAGTCTGTGAATCCTAAATCTGAAACTCAATATTGAACCTCGGCTTTCTGGATCATCTCCATCTTGTCCCAGCAGCCCATTATAAATATCACACAGCATTTCAACAAAGACAAAAGAGCTTGCATCAAATTCCAAAATAGCATAACTACTGCAATGTTTTTCAGTTTGGAGGAAAACCTGAAATTATGATGAATAATAATTAGTTACGGTTTTACTTCTGTGTTTGTCAAATCTGTACGCCACTCACAAATACCCTAGCCTCTCACAACTCAGGCTCTGGAGCAGAGAACAGCAGCACCAACCAGAGCCGAACGATTGTTGGAAACAGGGAATCTCTGGACTCACTCCGGAACTGCTAGATCACAGTCTGCATTTTGAAGAGATCTCCGGTGAGTCCCGTGCACGTGAAAGCTGGAGAGGAACGTTTAATAGGTAAATACATACTTCAGTCAAAATTCCACTGTTCTCACATTTCATTTTTACTAAGTGACATACAGGATCTAAACTGGGATAACATTTTGATTTTCATTCACAAAGTTGACGGGCATATACAAAAACAACCCTGAATGTTAAACAGTGCTGATTATGGTCAATTATATTTCCAGACAACAAGGAAGGGTCACCATTGAGGTCCTAATTTTTCTTTTAAAGTGATATTATTACTGTTGCTATTGTCACACAATTCATAACCAAAGTAAGATCAATGTTTTAAAAGTCCAGTGGAGAAGTAACAGTTTTTATAACTCAAAAAATTTGAAGGTTATTTGCTGAGCACAGACTTTTAGAACTAGATATAGGTTAAAATCATTTTTCAAAACACTTTGTATTTCAAAAGGTGTTTTTTTTTTTCATTGTAGGGCAGAAATCTGAACTCTCTATGGCACTGCTTCTTACAGCAGTAAACGTGCAGCTAGTTATAGCAATTGCTGTGTGGGGTGGGCATTGTGCTAAGGGTTTTCCAAGTGTCTGCTCATTTGCTGTAGTTAGCAGCTCTCCGAGGGACATGGCAATCACTTCCATTTCACAGACAGCGATCTGGGACTTCCAGAGCAAACCTGCTCTAGGTCATCAAGCTCAGAAGTCATAAACCCAAGACTAGAGCCCAAGTCTCATTCAAACCGAGGTCTGAATCAGTCATCTTGGCTTAGCAACTATGCGTCTACGGCCTGATCATGGAAAGGTAATGAAGAAACGAAAGAGGGCATTGCCCATCGCTCTCCAAGATAGGTAAGAGTGGCTTCTTAGCCTGCTGGAACCAGCTGTGGTAACAGAGACAGAAAACCTGGTTTCTCTTCTAGCCAACTAACAGCACTCCTCAGAGGAGGATAAAGGACACGATCTATTCATGATGCAGTTCTTTTTTTCCCCAAACGATAAAGGGATTGTGTTCAGAGATTTCTCAGGTGCCATCTATTTTAAATTTATGATTCAAAAAAAATCAAAGCCTTTATGATATATATCTTTATTAAGAAATGATACTGTGATTCTCTAAAGAGATTTGAATCAGAAGAACTTAGGTACTCGTATTTATTAAAGTCAAAGGTGGGAAACGTTAATGTTCTAGGCCAGTGCTCATTTAAAGGACATATTAAGCTTGGATAGCATGTGCCAACAGGAAGGAACCCAAGCCATAGAATGTCACATTTGTTGGAGGAGTATTGGATTGCACAAAATTACCTTACTCTCCTAACCAGTCCTCCATGAAATTGTGCAAACTTTCAGAAGAAAGAGAAAAATGAGATATTCATGGCTTCGAGAGAAACTCTAAATGAAAATATCAAAATGTACAATTGGAACACGAGGATGTGCCAACTGGTTGATTTGAGGAATAAATGAGAGTTAAGCAGCATTATTTGAGAATGACTAAACTGGAGCGGGCACAACGGCCCTTTAGAAGGCAGTGTGTTTTCAAACGAAAAATGTATTTAACAGTGTTAATTTAGTTTTACTTTTTTATTGTTTCCAGGATTAAGGGCCACATACAAAAAGAAGGAAGTGTGATTATAAAAAACAGGTATTTCATAGTTGGCGAAATGAATTTTAATCCATAAAAGAGGTTTTTTTTTTTCATTGCCTACAGCTTAAATAATTTATAGGAAATGTATTTTTCAATAAAATGAGGTTAATTTGGAGAAATTTGATATGAGAGAAGTATGACACCAGAGCTGCAGAGTTCATCTCTGCCCTAAGAATGGTAAGGATGGAGACCGGGAATTCTCTGCTGGGATAACAATTTTTCCTACTGTTCCCATCTTTAGAGACCGGGGATGTTTTCTTCTTCTCTGTTACCCCTCAGTCGGGACAATTTTATGGAATCTTGGGGTAAAATATTACATTTTGTCCATACCATTCAATAAATCAGAAAAATGTTCCATATTTCAAATATGTATTCTTTGAAATCTTTTTTTTTTTAACTTTATTGAAATTCTGGTATTTACTTAACCCAAATTAAAGGATTGCTCTAGAATGCTATTTCTAGAATTTGTGAAGAAATCTGAAAGTTGGGCTTAATTCTAGGAAATAAGACAGTCAGTGTCTTCTCCGAGTTGCAGGGGCACCTGCTGGTGAGTCCATCCCTTTCATGAGGAAGGAGAGGGGAGGGCAGGAAATAATTCCTAGGGTATATGCTCCTGGTAGCGAATCAGAGAGTGCAGCTGCCCCTTCATGGAGAGCCACCTTCTTTGCTCCTGCAGGTTAATTCCGACATGAAAGACCCTTCTTTCAGTGCCTGCTAGAGATGCTGCTTTTCAGAAAGACAGGAGGGAAAACGTGTGTTGCAAAACCACATCTGACTGAAACCTCTAAAACACAGCCTGCCTCCTTCACTCCACTTGCGGGGTTGCAGCATTTTTTTCCCAGCAATTCCTTCACTGCCCAGTGAAGGAATTAAACCATCCCTGGCCACCAGCTGAGAGAAAAGGTGGAGATTGGAAATTGGCCCCACAGGAGACATTGTGGAGAGGGTGCCTAATCCACCCAGGTGAAAATAAAACTATCTGGGATAAGGCATGTGAAAGAAAGCCACCAATCATGTTAGAAATTCTCCATACAGTAGAATTAGCTGGTATTGAAAAAAATTCACATTATTTGCCTATTGAGTTTCAGGGTGGAGGTACCTAGGTTTTGGGGTAATGTGGGATGGCCAGGTTTCTCCACCTGCCTAGGACTTCAGTGGGTCGTTGCATATACAACTCTGATTAGTCACGTCTTTATGCGATAGTTCATGGTGACATGAGCCTGTCATCCATGTGTCCTCTTAGAAGCCTGATAATATCCATCATTATGTTATACCCCGAAACATGCTTAACAAGCAAGTATGCTAAGGTGATTACATTACTGTCTAGTTAATAACGCTGGAAAGAAACGTGGAAGAGCAGCCGCTGGTGACACCACCACATAGTAACAGAGCTGAGTAGAAATCAGAAGCGGTGGGCACTTTCTTTGTATGCACTGAGGCAGAAGTTGCTGAAGAAATTCTAGGATGACAGTGGAGTGCCCACACACTGCTTTCATCTTCCTGTTTTAAAGTTAGCAAAGAAATGTGATCTCAACTCTTTTAAAAAGAGGAAGAAATATACCTTGGGACTGTCTCTGTTCAAGTCTCCACTCTGCCTCTTTGCTTGCTGGATGGTTGAATATTTAACTTCTTTGAAGCCTATTTTTCTCATCTATAAAATGGGAATAGTAGTATCTCCAAGTAGCAGTAGCAACTATTGTTTACATTTTTCTGTTATATAACCAATACTAGTAATTATTAGTAGTAAATGGGTTTTTTTTAGAAAAAATACACTATTGAAAAAAATAGAAATGGCATTTTAAATAAAAGAGGGGTTTATGAATAGAGCTACAATATCATGCTAATTATGTCTTTAGACCTTCAGCTGGTATGTAGAGGTTCAAGTAAAGGAGAAATGTGTACATATATACATATATACATGTGTCTGTATGTACATATATTATACAGTTTTATTGTTAGATATATGTAAATATATTTATAAATCTTCATAATATTTATTTCCTCTTTATGCTATACTTGCTTCCATAAAAAAGTGTTCAGGTGCATACCTTACAACAGGTTTGTGAAATAAAATTACTGAATCCAAATTTAAGATAGAAAATATGGGACTGGCTGTTGTGGCTCATGACTATAATCCCAGCACTTTGGGAGGCTGAGGCAGGAGAATTACTTGAGTCCAGGATTTTGAAACCAGCCTGGGCAACATAGCAAGTCCCTGTGTCTACAAAAAATTTAAAAAATTAGCCAGGGTTCTGCACCTGTAGTCCCAGATACGAGAGAGGCTAAGGTGGGAGGATGGCTTGAGTCCAGGAGTTTGAGGCTGAAGTGAGCTATGATAGCACCACTGTACTCCAGACTGGGAGACAGAAGGAGACCCAGTCTTAACATTAAAAAAAAAAATCATAAAGGAAAACACAAAAAACAAATCTGCCCATTTCAATTGGTGGCACTGGAGCATTGATGCATGGTCTCCTCCATATTCACAAATGATGTCATTGCTTTTCCAAAACCATTTTTCTCCCAAAAGATGGAACTGTTAGCATGGGATAGGTCAAGTTCATAGAAACAAAGAAAGATGGAAACAGCCACAGTTGCCGAATGCTCTGTGGGTCCCCGGCTGGAGCCCTGGACCAGAAAAGACATCAGTACAACAGCCAGAGGAAATCAAACAGAGTCTAAAAGTGAGTTAGTGGCACGGTGGCTTCATGGATTTCTTGGTGCCAATAATTACACTACGGTTATGTAAGATGTTCACACGAGGGAAGCTAGGTTTACACTAAGGTTATGTAAGATGTTCACGAGGGAAGCTAGGTTTAGGATATACAGCAACTCTCTGTGTTCTGCAAATTTTCTGTAAAATGAATTCAAAATAGTTAATAATAATATGAGGCAGGAGAAGATGATGCCTCCTTCCTTTAATTTTGGGGCGGGTGAGAGAAGGATTGGTTTCAGGGAGTCTGTTACTCAGCGTCTTCCTCTATAATTCTCCCTTGTTAGAAATTAAATAGACACCAAGTCAATTATCAATTAAGTGACAAGTTGAGTAAACACTGGAGGCGTTAACTGACCCTTCAAGGGTTCTCTGAGGCTCACTCAGCTTTCCCCATTTCTCTGAAGTTTTGTTTTAACTTCAGCCAATCACTGATTAGATTGATCTAATAGTAAAATTGTGCTGGGTTAATGGGAACAAAATAAACTAAGGCTACACAACTGTCGCCCAGAGTTTCCCTTGTAAACTTGCCTACACCAGGTAGGCAAAAGGGTCAAGTTATGCTGGTTCATGAAAAATAGAGCTTACACCTTAAAAAATCATAAAGTAACAGATATTTCTCTTGAAGTAAAAAGGCAGCCCTAATCCAAAGCGGAAGAAATGTTCTTGCATTTCTTATGGCTGTTTTCCTGGGAGGGAGATCACATAACCTGTTTGTTTCACTTGCATTATTTCTGTAGTGTTCTTCCAGGTACTCTGCACGCCCCTCTAAGCATTATGATTATGGGATCAATAATAGATGGGCAGTAGGGGATTTCCACGTGGAGGCGTGCAGCTGAACAAATGCACCAGGGATGCAAAGGCACACTAACATAAAGACAGGGATGGGTTCACTGGTTGAGCCTGGCAGGGAGGAAGCCAGGATGGAGCCAACTGGGCAGCTGTGGACAGCCTGGGAAGGGACTCTGAGGCTTCCAGGCTCTGTCTCAGGGAGCTGAGGCTCAGTCATGGAAGTTAAGAAATTGGTGCATTTAAATTTGTGTTGGAAAACATTTTCAATGCATTTATTTTTATTTTCTTTTTCCTTACCTTCTCTGTCTTCTACACACTCCCTGTGACAGAAGGGGATGGACACCTGGTTCTTTCGTTACATAAGTTCATATTTTCAACAGAGTAAATGCTCCCTCAGTGTTCCCAGCCAAGATTCTATAACCTTAATCCCATTAACCATCATGTCTTAATTTAGAAACCACAGAGGGAGAACTCAGAAATGAAATCAATTTTCTTTCTTCTTGATATTATTAGAAGTACAAGTTACAGGCCACAACCTCAAATCTCTTCAGAAAAAAAAAAAAAAAACACTTGGGTAGCTTTACCACTACACATCTCCTTTCTAATTGCAAGAAAAATAATGACTAGACCATGCTATAAAGTGAACTAGAAATGGTAACTCTCTATTAAAGTAAGGGATTGATAAGAAGCCAACCTGCATAAAATGAGAATCTGACTAGCGTAAAAAAAAAAAAAAAAAAAAAGTCAGTTTCATCTAATGTACATACAGCCTATGAAGCTTAAATTACTAACCCACCGTACGCTAATATACAGATAATTTTGGCACATGACATCATCCCCTATATTGAGACTGCCTCCACCGCTGCCATGGCAACCCTGACTTAAAACATAGCCAAGCAGGTAATTTCACTCCAAATTAAATGAAAATAAGGCTAATCCTATTATTGTTCTTAACAATTTTCCAAGTAGCTTCTTCTTCGAGTGCCCTTGCTTATGTCCTTTTTAAAAAATAGATTATTGGAAAATCATATGTGTATCTGCCCTCACTCCACTCACAGTCACTCACACCGCCCTCCTGGTTCTGTGGAATGATCTGTGCTTGGGAAGAGGTAGCATCACCCACAATGCTCCTCGTCCCTGTCCGTGCAATTCGGGAATGGGGAAACCTTTTAAATATACCCATTTGAGTCATTAAATATTTCAGAGACTGTCAATGTAAAATTACTCTAAAGTAATAGTCTTTTTAAGATAAATCATATTATGCATTTGTATAGGCCCTAAAAAGGTACTTCAAATTACTCTGTTTTCTGTTTTAAATGTGCTCCTGTAGGTTTCCATAGTTATTTAGGAGAACCATCTTTTGCTTTTCAGCCTCCACTGAAGATTCATTGAAAGCTGAGAGTTCCACTTAAACGCAGTCCTTATGGCTGTGTCAAGATACTTCTTTTGACTATTATGATAAACATTAAATGTCACACACACACACAAAACACTCTGTTGACCCAGCACATATGCTAAATTGCTTTTCCATCTCCACCACGACAGTTACCTGTTCAAGGCTTTATGATCCAGCCTGCAGGCCTGAAACAGAGAAACTGTGCTTCTCTGACAGGGCACTGAAGCTCAGACCTGGCCTACACTGACTGGGGGGCTATACACAGAGAAAAGAAAATGTCCTGGAGTCAGAGACCTTGAACCTGAGCTCTGCCAAGGGTTCCACCAGCTTTGCCAACTCCTGTCCTCTGCACATCTCAGTTTTATTTTTAAATCTACAATAATAGATAAACGGATAATAGTAGATAATATTAAGAATAATGACTCCACAGGGCTTTTGCACCATTGCAAACAGGACAATATAAGTCATCCTAAAAATACAAGTATAAATACTACTCTATCCCTGGCTAATCATGGCTATTTGAAGACAGCAGCTAAGCTAAGAGGCAACAGTTTATCAGACACGAGGGCACACAGGGTCATAGTTCCCACTGAGAAATTTCCCACCAACTTCCCTAGCAAACACCCAGAGAGATTCCAGTGATGTAGAAGATGTCTTCCAGCCTGGATCCAGGCACCAAGAAGATAGTGATAATCTCTCTGGCTAGCTGTGCTGATATTCTCTCTATGACAAGGATGATCAGTTGTTGCCATAAAGTGCTACGGTGGTCCCGTCAACTTTTCAGACAGAACACGCTTCTCATCACACTCATGATCTGTACTTTCTGACATAAACTAAGTTTGTTTGGCAAAAGCTGCCACTGATCGTAGGTTCTGGAATCACTAACAAATCAGCCTCACTTGCTTCTACCTCTCTCCCTACCTGACATCTTATCAGCAAGGCGTGCAGTCAATGCCCAATACCTCTAGACTCTCCTAAAAATAAGACCTTCAACAGTAAGCATATAAACTGAGAATCAGTTCCTGTGCATTTTATACCTCAGTGATTTTCTGAGAATCAGTCCCTGTGTATTTTATACTTCAGTGATTTTCTGAAAACCACAATCATGTAATTTTAAAGCTAGAAAGAGGTTAGATCACTTGAATATCTTTAAATGATTAGCAGAGAATAGGCACTAAAGAGATGTTTAATAAAGTCATTTTTAAGATTTCTTTTTTAGCACACCCTCTCTTTTCACAAATAGACTTGTCTAAAGTCGTAAGGATTGCTTTTGGCAAAACCTGTGGTAGAACTTAGGTTACCCAGCTCTCAGCTCAGCTTTTGTTTCCATGAACTCTAATGTTAGACAGAGTGAGATAGGTAATAATTTAAACAAATTCCTGAGTGTTTAAAGTTAAAATTGTACAACATACATTAAGCAGATGGGTCCTGGCTAATCTAAAAGTTTGTTCAGCATGAATAAAACTGAAAACAAAGACAATCTAGGTAGAATTTGCTTGGTTTCTTCCTCCCTCCTATTTGAAATAACATATAACACAAACACAAAAAAAATCAACCAGGAAAGGACCTCTCCATGAATAGGAATCCTCTGTATTGAGCCTTGTGCTTTGGAAAACAAAGTGCAATTCAATTCAGTTCCAATAATTGGTTTAAAGCAGGTGGCCCTATTTACAATACGTTTCATGCTTGACACGTTTGTCCTTTAGCCTTCGTACCGAAATGCAAACTGCAACCTGCTCACAATCCCTCGCTCCATATTCCCCTCTTCCTACTCATAAACGGCCAACATTTCCTCAGTGTTGACCTGAGTCTCAATATACCTGTTCCTGTTCTGTCATATGTCAAGATCTAAAACAGATAACTGAAGCAGTTTTAATGTGTTCAGAATTTAAATAACAAAAATAACAACACAGTTTAACACGCAACGAACGACTTCAATTCGAGACAGAAATTAAGCCTTTGAACAACTGTGCTTTTAAGTCTCTCCAATTGCACTTATGGACACAAACAAGACTGTTCTGGCAACCACGACCGTCACCCCTAAATAGGCAGTACTTCCTTAGATCTTGTTCTCCTTTGTCTCTACCAGAGCACACACCAGAGAACTGACCATCCTGTGGTTAATTCTGCACAGATATTGGACGAGGACGTGTGTTAAGTTGTTTTGCCTTTGAGGATCTTGTAGCCACAGGCACTTCCCATAGGTGGCTGCAGGATGTGGTACAGTCTTCAAGAAGAGAAAGAAATGCACAATCACGTATCTGCAGCAGTCTGTCAATGCTCGGTAACGTGAGATAAAAGAGAATACACAATCGAAAAATCTCTGTTCACAGTGAAACCGCTCCAGACCAAAGCCAAAACTAACTCGCCTTACTTCGTTGCTTTAAAAGAGTCCAAAAATGAGAGCACTCTAAGCTCAAGCACACAGATAACTTCCCAAGCTCCAAACACCAGCACACAGACATCTTAGAAACTTTGAAATGAGTCACAGTAAAGGCAACTTTTTCAGAGCTGAAAGAGCAAAGTGAAAAAAGGAACACTCATGCTTGCCCATGAACGTCCAGAGACAAGCAATTCTTGAAGCCCGTTGGGGGGAAAAACCGGGAAAACACAGCTGTATCCTTTGTGGCATCTCTTCCTGGGACTTACCATATGGATGGAGCTTCCGTGCCACTGATCTCTAAGAAATCGTATCCTTCTTCCAGCTGAAAGTCAGTGAAGACCAGAGCAATGGTGTCCCCGGGCTCAGCCAGAATGGTCCAGGTGCAGTCTGCGTTGTTCTCGTACTCTGAAGGGAAGTGCGGGCTGGAGATGGAGCTGCTGGTCCCACGTAAGGTTCCTCCGCAGGCTCCCTCAGCTGCAGGGACAGAAGCAGAAGGAAAGCATCGCATTTCAGGATGGTTTTCATACACGAGTGTGTCCACAACGTGTCACTTCTTGATCAGCGACAAATATTTTCTGAACCCAAAATTGAGACACTCAATCTGAAAAAGAATCTTTTGGTATGTTAATGAGTTCTATGAAAAGGCTGACTAAAGTCTAAAATTTAAATTGTATTATTAATTGAACGACCATTGTGGGAAAGCTGGAAATAGTGGCTTTTCTGAAATGTGGAAAGTGTAGTTGCCACATACCTGACATTGATAGGCAGCCTAACACGACTTTCAAAGATTTTTTCTGAAACCTGGAAGATGACAGACACTATGTAAGCAACATTTTGAGGCTTAAAAACATGTGGGCGTTTATTATTAATTCATGGATACCTGGCTTTGAGAATACTGTGCTCTTAAAAGAAATGGTTGCCCTAATTTTATTTTCTATAAATTTGAGATTTGGGTTTTGAATTTTCAGATAGTTATTGAGTAACAGAGGCACATCACCTCATAAAAAGGTTCTGAGTAGAAAATAGTTGCATGAAACTTAAAATGGAGTATCTCGGAAAAGTGAGACGTGAAAGGCCAGTAAAGATAAAAGTGCATTTAATATACAAACTAACATTTAAAAAATTATTGGTTAGAAGATAAATAGAACTTGGAAAGTTTGCTATAAAAAAGTTTCCTGTTACATTTATATTATCTATTACAAAATACTACATACATATTAACCTATATACATAGTTTATATATACATATATAGTTTATATATAACATATATAGTCATATATAGTTTATATACTATATATAGCCATATTATACATATAAACAATATATATGAGAGAAGTATTTTAAAATAACTTGTTTTAAAGCATGTTTTTAAAAATAACTTGTTTTAAAGCGTGTTTTTAAAAATTTCTTCCTTCCCGCATTTCTTTCTTCCTTTTCTTCTTTTTCTTTCTTTCCTCAAATACTTCCTTTGCAGAATGTATATTTAGCAGTCATTGATTCTGACACGGCAGTGTGGATGCTATTTAAAAGTCAGCCTGTTACCAAGATGGGGGGAGCTGGCCATAAGCAGAGCTTGTGTGACTGGCCTGGGCTCTCACAAAGTGCGTATCTTCGACCCTACCCACCCTCTCTCCACCAAAATTACAGCAAAGTGGGAGGAACTGACCTCCTTTTATTAACTCCTCCCAAGTTGCAAGTTCCAAAATTTCTTTCATCTTTCAGCGATGTTCATTTTTTTTTGGCAGGATCTAAGCCTCACAAAAATGTCGAAATAGAACCCACCTTGTGGGCAACAGTAGGAGGGTGATATGGGTCCCTTTAAATTAGCTGCCTTCAGTTTACTCAGAAGAATGCCAGGGGCAAAGGGGTAGTTGAGAGCACACTGTTTTTGTTCCCAGAGTTTGGAGTATTGCATTTTCCATCCTTCTTACAGGATGCCAGGCTGGTCTACACACTAGTCATTCTCATGCTGTTTATGTCAACTAAAGCTAATGGCTTTAGAGTGGACGTCTTTGAGAGGTACAGTTGGAGGAAAATTGCTACCTTCAAATATCAATGAAATCAAGACTAGAGGAGGGATAGGTTTTCTCGTGTTTTAATAGTTGGTCAGTCTGTGATACCCATCCAAAGCACGTGACACTGTGGAAAGGGCTGCCCATATTTTGTAGGACATCTCAGGACACTCATTTTTGAGATCCCAAATTTATTTTAAAATTAATAAAGTGTGGGGATTATAAAAATTATGCTATCATGATATTGTTTTCTTTTAAAAGTGTAAAACTGAACACAAATAAAAATAACTGTGTATATACTGCTATTTGAAAACTGTGAAAATAGTTCCTGTGGCCATGACTAAATGTCTCTCCCGCCCCCTACTCTCCGTGGGCACCTTTGTGCAAGCACACACACATCCCCGATCAGCTGAGAACCAGCTCCACAACTGCCCAGCTCACCACAGTTTTTATGACACTCTTGGGAACAGCTACTAGGAATGTGATCATAATATACATTTCCCTATTAAAACTATATTTTTGAAAATAGAGATAAAAATCAGTACCGTATAAAAATAATAGGAAGCACATATTCCAGCCACGAGGAAAAATATAGTGGCCACTATTGAGATTCAGACACTGTGCAGAATTCAGCTCTGAGCCACTTGGGTTGGGATAATGGTGAATCAGGTTAACAACTAAAAGTGAGACATACTCTATGTTGTTTTTCTTTAAACCCAAATATAAACATCCCCTTCAAAAAGGGATGAGGTAAACAAGATCACTAGAGACAGATACTTTTATAATTGATTAAATAACTCTATATAAACATATCACACACATAAATACATATTTCCAGATTGTTTTTCATGTATAAATATATAATTTTATTTAATATTTAGATTTTATTTTCTCTGAATTCATTATATACAAAAGTTAATTCATCTTAATGTAGAAACAGATGCAAAACAAAAGAGTTCTAATACCTTTATTACATTAAAAGATAAAATATCATAGATGTGTGGAATTAAAAGTTATCAAAGTCCAAGTTACCAAAATGATATGGTTGAAAGATTAATGAAATGTGTTAACTGAAATCCAATTGCTGAAATTGCATAGATTCTTAATAATTCACCTTGTTGGCCAACAATCACCCTTTTCAAAGTTTTAGAGGGGGGAAAAAAAAAAGGAACTGACATCCAACGATTACGAATTTTTGTCATGGCAACCTATGAGCTGAAGCATTGTCTATTCTTGAAAAAGCTTTGAAACAGTTTTATTTATGTGCATGGCATAGAATAAACACAGAATACAAGGGTATAGAAGAAGCAGCTTCACTGGATTCTTCTGGGAAAACATCTCAGTAACCTCGACCAGAGGTGAACGTAAACCTATCTGACAAGAGTGTTTACAGGCAGCCAAGACAAACAGGGACACCAGCCACAGCTCCAGGACACAGTCCTGGGCCCCACCCTGCAGCCATTAGCCCCCTGGTTTCTCCACTGCTGGAAGCTCCAAGGACCTGTAGGAGGTGCCTCGGGAGTGTGCAGGGCTTCGGGGATATGTGTTCACTGGTACAAGAGTGTTCTTTGCTATTTTAACAGCTGACAGAGCTGTGCTGGTGCCCACCCCCGAGTACCAGCCCTGATCACATGGGGGTACCTCACCGTCATGCAGGTTCCTTCTACTTAAAATGGCGGCCGGGCGCGGTGACTGACGCCTGGAATCCCAGCACTTTGGGAGGCCGGGGCGGGCGGATCACGAGGTCAGGAGATCGAGACCATCCTGGCTAACCCGGTGAAACCCTGTCTCTACTAAAAATACAAAAACTAGCCGGGCGAGGTAGCGGCGCCTGAAGTCCCAGTTACCCGGGAGGCTGAGGCAGGAGAATGGCGGGAACCCGGGGGACGGAGCTTGCAGTGACCCGAGATCGCGCCTCTCACTCCAGCCTGGGCGACAGAGCGAGACTCCCTCTCAAAAAAAAAAAAAGAAAGAAAAAGAAAAAAAAAAAAAAGGCAGTGGTTGAGCTGGATAAACTCCAATGTTATGCCCGTGTCTAATATTTGGATCCCCTGAGTCTGAGATCTTAGACACAGTATCTACGTTTTCCTAGAACTTCCCTTGATGAACGGGTGGATCAGGGAGACCCATACTTCATTGGGCCAGCATGAGTACCATGCTCGCTGAACCCGGGTAAGACCAGAGCATCTACTGCAGCAGACAGGCGGTGAAATTTAAGGGTAACTTTGTTGGTAAAGGAGTAGGTGACATGAACTACTCCTTTACCAAGAAGGCGAAATAGAAAAGTCAAATAAAATGAAGAAAAAAACAAGGTAGCAGAGAGAGAAAAAAAATCCCAAACTTGCAATCACTATTGCATTTCTTCAGTAAACACGTTAATGCCCATAGAATATTTCAGAATGAGTTACAGTTAGAATCCCACCAGAGTAATATATGCAAGATGTATTAGAATTCTTTGTATAGCACTCCACATAAAATACTATAGAATATTAAGATAATCTGATTGATAACTTGAGTATTATGTATATAAGACAAACAAACTTAATGCTACTCATTGGATAAAATGCTTAAATCACAGAAAATCTTTAGTACAGAATGAGACAAAATTAGTGTTGGTGCGTGTGTGTGTGCGCGTGTGTGTGCGTGTGTTTGTATATGTGTTTGTGTTTGAAAGCACCTGCTAAAGTGCTGTAAATTTCTCTAACAAAACTTTTTAACTCTTAATTTCTTCACTATTTTTGGAAGGGGCTTTATTTTCTAAACAGCAATATTTTAAACATAATAGCATTTGAAGAAGGGCTACATAACTATTATCTTTGATGAGCAAAACGTTTTTAAAAATAAATCAATTTGTTTCACTTTCAGATTTATGCAGCTCTACATGTTGACCCATTTTATAAATAATGCAACAGAGGAAACAGTTTTCAAAGCCCATGTCGACCGAGAAAAATTAATTACTTAATTTTTGATATAATATTTAGTCGTGAATTTATCTTCCAGTTTGGCTGCTAAAGATATTAAATTGCTCCAACATATCACTAAAAGATAAAGGCTTTGCTGAAAGAAATGGCAACCATTATCCTTATAGTGTGGAGTGTTATAAGGACCCAATATGATTAAATGTACATCATAAATGATGAGTGAAGAGACATTATTAAAGTATATTGGAATAACTGAATAGAAATTTTTAAAATATCAACTTAAAAATTCTCTCATACAAAATACCTGCTACACAAATTAAAATGTTTGAAGGTATTAAATAATGGGTAACTTGTCACATTAAGATACAATATATGGTCTCAAATTAAGCACTATCTCAACTAAACAGAAATTGTGAAAGTTACTGAAGCAAAAATAACTTTATAAGTAAACCAATCTACCTGTTTATTTTTTTCAAAATAAATGTATATAAATAAAAACAACACAATAAAAAAAATATTTGCAACAACATAGCAGGGGAATATTATTTACACTTACTTGATTTGTATTTTAAAAAACAAGATACATGCCGGGCGCCTGTAGTCCCAGCACTGTGGGAGGCCGAAGTGGGCGGATCACGAGGTCAGGAGATCAAGACCATCCTGGCTAACACAGTGAAACCCCATCTCTACTAAAAATACAAAAAATTAGCTGGGCGTGATGGCGGCACCTGTAGTCCCAGCTACTCGGGAGGCTGCGGCAGGAGAATGGCGTGAATCCGGGAGGCGGAGCTTGCAGCGAGCTGAGATAGCGCCACTGCACTCCAGCCTGGGCAACAGAGCGAGACTCCGTCTCAATAAATAGATGATTGATAGGTAGGTAGGTAGGTAGGTAGGTAGGTAGATAGATAGATAGATAGACAGACAGACAGACAGATAGATAGATAGATAGATAGATTAGACTGATACAAACAGATACATGGAAAAAAGGATTTTAAATGGCAATTTAAATAAGAGTGAATTCCAAAATAAATTTAAAAACAAACACAGGTGAAGTTTCAACCTTTCTTATTATGATAGGCATTCAAACAATACTGAAATACCATCTAATATCAATATACATTAAAAAGATAAATTTTGAAAATATATAAATACCAAGAGTAAAATTGATATAGTTGTATGATCCTAATATCAACATGCATTAATATAGTGCTTCAGGCAATTTACCAACACACACGAGTGACAATGAGAGGGCTCATATTCCCTGGCAAGTTACCCAATTTGGGGTCTGATGTTTACTGAGTATACTTTAGGTGTCTGATATTCTATACCAAGGTCATTATGTGAACTATTTTGTTTAATCACATCCAAAATGTGTGATGAAATGTTTGTTTTTGTTCCTATTTCACAGCTACCAAGAGTTTTTTTTTTCAGATTTTTAGAAAACAAAAAAAATTCATCAACTGGGAAACATTTGGAGACTCAGAAAATATATGACAAACTAAATAAAATTAAAATTAATCAGCATAAATACTCTACTGTAAAAGAGAAAAAAGGGTATAATGTCTGCTCTGTGAAAAAGCAGAACAAATTGATCTACATTAAGGTGTATACATATGTATATTTCAACTTAAGTAAAAAGACTAAGAAATACAAACATTTTAATATAATTGTGGTATTATAGTAATATAATTGTTATGAGGGATTTAAAAACTCCTTCAATGTTTTGTCAAGAAATAGTTTAACATCTAGAAAACATCCCAATAACATTCATGAATAATGAATGAAACCTTTGAATTCTTAATCATTGTAGATGTAGAACTTTATAATGTGTTTCTGAGAGAGTATATCCACAAACCATGTATTTGTTGTTTTTGTTTCAAAATAAATTCTGCCATGAATCTTTTTTTTTGAAAGGAAAGCCTATTTTATAGTAAAAAAAAAAAAATTGCCTAATTTTTTAAATTATATATCCGAATTTTTGTGTTATATTTAGTAACAAGAAAAACATAAAAATGAAGTAGTATTTATAGCAACATATAATTTGCTATTATAAACAAAACATATTTATTTGGGATTTTCCTTCTTTCCTTCAGTTTACCATTCTACAATATATTTTAGATTTCAATAAATTTGTGTATTAAGTAGTTACTTTGTTTCCTCAATTTTTTGTTAACAGATCTAGATATATTGTTTTCTATACCATATAGGTGACCTAGACATTCTATGATTACCTATTATTTAACATAGCATGATTTTAAGATTTTTATTTTATTAAAAATATTTAGCTGGTTAGGTTACAAAGTTGACCTGGATGAGATTGGTGACTATTATTCTAAGTGAAGTAACTCAGGAATGGAAAACCAAACACCGTATGTTGTCACTGATATGTGGGAGCTAAGCTATAAGGACGCAAAGACATAAGAATAATATAATGGACTTTGGGAACTTGGGGAGAAGAGTGGGAGGGGGTGAGGGATAAAAGACAACATATATGGTACTGTGTATACTGCTCAGGTGGTGGATGCACCAGCATTTCACAAATCACCACTAAAGAACTTACTTATGTAACCAAATACCACCTACACCCCAATAACTTATAGAAAATAAAATAAAATAATAAAAGAAGTTTCAAACCTATAAACATTCACTGTAACTGCAGAAAACATAATGTAGCGGCAGGTCTGACTCCTTGAATAGAGACATGTGGCCGGGTGGTCACACCCTCTGCAACCAGATAGATACAGACAAAGTGCTTTGTAGGGCCATTGTCTCAATGTGGTGGCTGACAACGAACACTTAATTATCTCCAGTTTCAAATCATATGGTGAGACATTTGCTTTTCTCAACGAATTGGCTCATTCTTTGATTGTTTTCTGAATTGTCTTGTATTGTGTAAGGACATTCCACATGGGATTGTAAGGTTTGCAGTCATGAATTCACTCACAATTGAGAGAACATACGGTGTCTCCCATGGATACCATGTTTAGTGCTTTATTCCCACTTCAAACAACAGAAGAATTTTCAGGACTCCCTCATTTGATTTGTTCCCGCTAAATATTTGGAAGTGAGTTATTGTATACAAGCAAACATTAACATGAGAATGAACAGTGTCAAAATCTCACTTGCACTTTGTGTTAACAGACCCAGGACTGCTAGCATAAGCACGGTCTCTTAATTCCCTGGTCCCCGTGAACAGGAGCCAGCTGCCAAAATCACTGGGAATTGGCTTAGAACTGGACTTTGCAGAACCATGCATTTATGTTAATTAATTTATTCATTCAATACATATGAAAACTAATTCTCTACTAGAATGAGCAGGGAAGGGTTTTCTGAAAATACAATATTTAGGCCAGATTTGAAGAAAAGGAACTATTCAAGGAATGAGCTACAGGAAGAGCATTCCCAACAGATGGAACAGAAAGAGCCATGGCCCAGAGGAGACTTGACATTCACATATCAACCACAGATGCTTTATGTACTGCAAGTTCCCCCATGACATTCTCATGCAGTTGCTGAGAATTCCAGGGTAGAAATATACCGAGTTTGTGTGCAGGAGTAAGTCTCATTCACCAAGAGGATCATGACTCTGGAATAAACAAAAAAATGAAGAGCATTTGGGAGGCTGAGATGGATGGATCACCTGAGGTCAGCAGTTCGAGACCAGCCTGGCCAACATGGTGAAACCCCGTCTCTACTAAAAATACAAAAAATAGCTGGGTGTGGTGGTCTATGCCTATAATTCCAGCTACTTGGGAGGCTGAGGCCGGAGAATCGCTTGAACCTGGAAGGCGGAGGTTGCCCTGAGCCAAGATCACCCCACTGCACTCAGCCTGAGTGACAGAGTGAGGCCCTGCCTCAATAAATAAATAAATAAAGGTAGTATTCTTGGGATATTAGTTTTATTTAGAATTGATCCTTCCCTTTGTCAAATCCGTGGGTAAAACGAGAGAGGGAACAGCACAGTTTCTGTCCTCTTCCTTTTAATCTGCACATGCAGATGGCAATGTCACCATAACTGTTTTGCATAAAATGAAGTCCAGACTGGAACGAGAAGTAACTCACCACTAGTTATCATGGCTTATATCTTATATCGCCATTCATATTTCTTTTGTGAGCGAGAGAACCCAGGACTTTGAGTAAGTATATCTTTTTTTTTTTTTTTTTTTTTTTTTTTTTTTTTTTTTTTGAGGCGGAGTCTCGCTCTGTTGCCCAGGCTGGAGTGCAGTGGCCGGATCTCAGCTCACTGCAAGCTCCGCCTCCCGGGTTCCCGCCATTCCCCTGCCTCAGACTCCGGAGTAGCTGGGACTACACGCACCTGCCACCGCGCCCGGCTAATTTTTTATATTTTTTTAGTAGAGACGGGATTTTACCATGTTGGTCAGGATGGTCTCAATCTCTTGACCTCATGATCCGCCTGCCTCGGCCTCCCAAAGTGCTGTGATTACAGGCGTGAGCCACCACGCCCGGCCACGACTTTTACTATTTCTCAGTAAAATCAAGCACTGATGCCCACTTTCATAAAACATGCCTTCTGTATACTTCCTGTTCAAAGCTGTGAACTACTCAAATCACCACTCAAAATAAAACCAAAGCAGGCCCTGAAAGGCATTACGTGAGCTGGAACCTTGGCTTCTCCTGTTCCTCATCCTCCACCTCCTTTGGCTCCTCTCTTCCCTGGCTCCCATTTCTTCGTTTCCTCACTGGGTCTAGCCACGCTGCTTCCTGGGCCAGGGCACCTATGTTCCTGCCCCAAGGCCTTTGCACTGACCACCCTGCCTGAGAAGTGCATCTCCCGGGCTGACCTCAGAGCCCTTCACAAGCCACTTTCCTGCCTACCTTCTCTGACCACCATATTTAAAACTGCACTAACCTAGAGTACTTCCCGCCTCTCCGTCCTGTATACTTTACCTCTCCGTGCTTGCTGACTGCAAAGCAATGGAATGCAAGCTTTATGAGCCTGTTCTTGGATGTGTGCACCTGTTTCTAGGAGGCAGCCTGATAGGAAGTATTTTCTTCCTCTTTTTTTTTTTTTTTTTTTTTTTTCATGCAGTGAATGAAAAGTGAATGACTCTGGCTTTCCTATAGTTATAGCAGTTGCAAACAAGCCTCTATTCAGTTGTCTTTAGCAAATGTTGGGACTATGACAAAATGTATTTAGGGGGCTATGCGTGGCATCAAACCATATCCTCTCTTAGAACAGAAGAAGAAACGTTAATTTAGTTATAGAGTTATGTGGCTTTCTTAAGAATGACTTCTTAAAAAAATAATCTGTAAGAGCTGCCTCAAGAACTCTTAGTAGAGTGAAATTTCAGATAAAAATTAATTACCAAGAAGAACGTTTCATAATTGTAGCAATCCATAGGGGGTTTATTACTGTGTTTTTGCTTTGTTTTCAGCAAGCAGGAAAACCACAAGTCCCAGAGGTTTTTTCTTTGTTTTTAAACTCACCAGAGCTGCATGAAATGAAGTCAAGGCAGGCAGAGAAAACAAAAAAGTTACAGCAAAACTTTTTTAAAGGACAAATATGAGCAAGCTGCAGGGCAGCTGGAAAAATTAGTTCAAGTTCCATCATTAACTTAAAAACCACATATAACATATAAAATGTATTAAAATATGTAATTATTAAAACAAACACAATTATTCTGTTCAATTTTTAGGTAATATATTAATATAATGGAAGCTCATTTTATTCCATGGATATTAATAAGCATTAAAATATATCAAAGTTTTCAGACACTAATATAATAGTGTTACATATTTATAATTTTTTATTTGGAATCTGAAATGTGGTGATATAATTAAATAAATGCTATTTAAAATTTCAGCCCTCTCTTGTTTACACATGATGCAGAACAAAAATTGAAGTTATCGTTGAAAGTTACAGATAAATACTTGATTGTTAAAGTTAGCACACAACACATGATTCAGTATGTTCTAAATTGTGCTTCTATGACTTCCATGTCAAAGAGTTAATGTTTACAAACAGCAAAATAGTCAGTGCGTAGGTCTGGTGCCCATACCGAATTTCCATCAGAGCAATTATTTTTAAAAGTCTGTTTCCTTTATTGAGTTATCATAAAATTTTGCATTTGAAGAAAAGATGGTACAGCTAAAAGATGTTTGAATGCCATTGAGTTAATCCAAGAAGAAGATTAGGCACTTAAGGAAAGATGCATTTGAATCTACTTATTTCTGTAAGTGGGGAAAATAATTCTAAATGTAAGTGTAAATCAGAATGAACTGATTTCTATTTCCTCCCAAGGAATTTCAGACTTTTAAGAAAAGTATATTTCTCAACTCTAAAAGTTTTATGCCCCTTTCGTAGGCATAAATGTTGCTAGAAATCTACCTTATGGACATAATTTAAAACACAGAATAAAACATTAGTTAGAGGCAAATTGCCATGCTTATCAAAAAGAAAAATTGAAATAATCTAAATATTCAACAGCAGATAAATCATTAAATATACTATGATACATTCAAACCATAGGATCATCAAATGTGTTTACCAAGCATTTATAACATTCCTTCAGTGAATTTCTAAGTTATGATGTTAAATTTATAAAATGCAGGGTATACAATTGGATGTATAATTCCATCTCAATTTTTACAATTGCATGGGGAAATATCCAGGAAAGAAATAAGAAATACACCCACATATACAATATAATAGTTTGTAATACTAGGAGGTGTTATTTAGGAAGGAAGGGCCACAAAGGGCTGGTGGTCAGGATGTGGCTACCTCCACAGGTGCTCACTCCTCCAGGGGACAGAATGAAAGAAACCCAGAGACACAGACCATTCCTGCTCCATCCCCCTCCCTCCTGTTCTCATAGAGTCAACCCCACTTACTTCATGCCGAGGCCATTAAGAGGGTACTCTTGTACATCCTTTGTCTTCCCTTACAACAGTCCCTGCAAAAAGCCCTGGTCTCCTGGGTCACCCTTTATCCCTCCAATCTCATCCACTTAAAGATCTACACATCTTATTTTCTGACCCCTAATCATAATTCTTCCTATGCTCCTGAATGTCTTCTATTAGTTCCTTGAAAACTGAAAGTCAATTATAAGCAAAACTTCCTACATTTCAATTACTTCTGACGTATTTTCCTTCCCTTCCTCCTCTGATGGAAACCCGGATGTCTTCTCTGAAGTCATCTCAGTAGCCAATGTTTTACATCCATAGTCCATGCCCAGCAATCCTGCTGGCAGACCCCATGTCCAGCTACATGCGTCTCATTGCTACTTCTAGGTGACTTTTATTCTTTCCTTCCACATGTGCCCAGCTTTGAGTCTCTTGCCATGAGAATCTAGTACCCCCTGTCTTGTAGTCATCTACAAACGCCTACGTGAACTCCACTATTCCATGAAGATTTAAAATTCTGGCCCACTGTCAGCCTCTTCAACTCTACCTTTGCCCAAATTCTTGCTCATTTCAATGTCAACACAGGTAATCCTGGGAATAGCACAACCTCTTTGGTTAATTCTCCCCTCTCTTCCAACAGCCCAACTCTACCTCAGCCACGCCATCACCAATCCCATCATCACCCTTCATCTTCTCACTGCCAGTAAGGGATCATCTTCCACACCTGCAGTTGTGAATATCCCATTCTCAGACCCCAACTCTCCATACCAGGTCACCTACTCAAACACCTAAACTCTAATAATTCCTTGACCCATGGGGCCTAGAGTTCCCTGACGCTGCCTCCTCTTCATTTTCCTTTCCTTGTCCCGATCATGTCCTCATCTCTTGTCTTACCATCCTTAGGGCTCATGGCCTAATGAACTTCCTTGCATTCCCCATAACTCTGCCATCATCAGAGTAAAACACCTTTGGTTCCCATCCAGGCCAAGTCCACTTTTATATCCGCGCAGGTAAAAGCAGCTGGAGGAATTCCAAAACCAAAAACATACTGAAAGGTCTAGCTTTACATGTATGGCCATAATCCTACATTGGCCCATAATAATAATGCCCAACAATCCTGCTTCACTTTCTGCATCTGTTCACTGCTGCCTTTTGGGGGGATGACTGTTTCATGCCTTCTTCCTTCTAAAGTTGCCAGCATCTCTTGCCAAATCCTCACTGCCACCTGATGACTTTGGTTTCCATTTCACAAAGAAAATAGAAGCAATGAAAGAGAAATTTTTGTAATCTATCACCTTTAGTTTTGATCCCTACTTATAAAATATCTTTCCTGTAAATATTTCTACTTAGTGGGTACACCTGTTTGTATTCTACCTTTCATCTCTGATCAAGTTTTTAAGTCAAAGTTTTTCCAGGTTTTTCTCATTCAAAACGACTATTTGTCTTTTCAGTGGAGAACTGCTCTCTGCATATAACCATGCTCCAATTGTCCCCCTTCAAGAAAAGGTTGTAAACTTCCCTTTTGATTCCATATCTGCTTCTAGATTCCACATTCCCTTCTAGCCTTACTTTCTGAAATTCCTTTCGCTGCAACATGTCTCAAAGATGTCCATATTTGCAGTCCTTAACCTTGTCCCATCCTCTCTTGAACCCACTTGAGTCAGAGTTTTACCCTCCTGGGTTCCCTGCATAAGGCCCATATGTCAGCCATGGCCAGAAATCTAAGAGTCACTTCCTAGGATTCATCTCACTCCAGATCTCAATGACATTTAACATTCATCCATTTCCTCATCCTTGAATTCCTTTCATTCCTATACTGCCTAAACTTTTAAACTCTGAAATAATTGGATAGTCACATGAACTTGCAAAATAGTACCGAGTTATCAGCATACTTTTTTCTCATTTTCTGCCAGTGGTTACATCTTATATAAGTGTAGTACAATATTAAAACAAAAAAAAATTACACAGGAATAATGTGTGCACAGTCATCCTTTGGTATCCATTGGGAATTGGTCCCAGGATCCACAATGCTCAACTCCCTTATATAAAATGGAATTTTATTTGCATATGACCTATACACATCTTCCCATATACACTAAATCATCTCTAGATTATTTATAACACCTACTATAAATGTCACAGAAATGGTTGTTATACTGTTTAGGTAATAATGACAAGGAGAAACAAGTCAGTACATGGTCAGTACAGATGCAGCCATCATATGCCTAGTTATATTGTAGACATAGCCACAATGTAACATTTTCTAGATTTAGAAAATATATATTTTTCATCCCCCCGTTGGTTGAACCTGTGGATGCAGAACCCACCAGCAAGGAGGGCTGACTGTATATGATTTTATCATTCTACTCACTCGTCTCTTTAGACACTACTCTTCAGGCTTTCTCTAATCTTATTGGCCAGTTCTTCTGAGTTGTCATGCCAGTATCATTTCATCTTCCAATTCTTGGTACGGTGTCCTGGATTCAGTCTCTTCACCTCTTCTCTTCCTAAATACATTCATTCATTGCCTTGTTAATCTCATCCAGTTTGAGTTGTGTGGATTAACTTATTTTTAATTTTTATTCTTAAGTTTTATTTTTGTTTCAGGGGTACGCATGCAGGTTTGTTACTTGCATAAATCTTGTGTTTTGAGGTTTGGTATATGCATAATCCCTACACCCAGGTAGCAAACACAGCACCTGGTAAATTGTTATTCAACCTTCACCACCTCCTTCCTCCCCTCAGTAGGCCTCATGTCTTACTCTGTCATCTATATGTCGATGGTTTTCAGAGTGTCATTCAGTTCCATGAATCTCTCCTGAATTCCAGCTTTCTCTATCCAACTCCCTATTTAAACTCCATATGATGTCTAAATAACAATCCAGATTTACTAACCCTAAAATGATTCTTCCAATCTTTCCATTTTCAAATCTGCAATTCTCGCAGTCTTCTCCATCTCAATAAATGCTAACTCCATTCTTCTAGTGTTGCCCGAGAAGACGCAGGGTGCCATCCATGACTCTTCCATGTCTCTCATGTGGCACAACCACTGTGTAGGGAAATTCCATCAGCACTTTCTTTAAATGGCATTCTGAGTCCAAAAGTGTCTTGCAATCTCCTCTGCTGCTATCCTCTCTCAAGTAACACCACCCCTCATCTTCATTTTGCAATGATTTGCTAACAGGTTTTCTTATTTTTTCCCTTCTTAGCATACGTTCTTTTCTCATAAAGTAGCCAGAGTAATCCTCTTAAATGCTATATCACACGATGCCCTTTCTCTTCTCGCATCTCCCCATTGTGCTCCCACACTGCTCAGCATAGAGGTTAAAGTCCGAAGGCTGATCTACAGGGCCCACTCCTACCCTCTGGGATCCTCTGGGACCTTTCCCCTCTCATATCCTGACCGTCTCTCCTACAACCCTCCAATTATCCCATCTGCTCAGGCCACACTCCTGTTGCTCTATTCTTCATTCACTCACCATACGCTGTTGTCTCATGGCCAAACACCTGGTTGTTTCCTCTATCGGAACCACGTTTCTGATATTCTCGCAGGGCTTACTCTGTCCCCCTCATTAGAGGTCCAAATACTCTGGTTTTCCACTATCAGAGGGGTTTCCAGGATATGGGACCTCAGGTGATGAGACCACGACAGTCCTGCCCAAGCAGTGACCAGGCAGATGGTCACCATAGCTCTTAATTACATGTCAGCTTCTTAATGAGAGCATTTCCAAACACTTATTTCAATAGGACAGACAGCAAAGTTTATCTGTTGCTTCTCATTTGTTTATGCTGTCTCCACCCATTAAAATATTTCTGCAAAGAATGGAATTCTTTTTTGTTGTGTTCATATTGTAGCCCCAGCAGCTGGAACTAATGTTGGCAAACTATAGCTTGTGGGTTACATTCATTCCAGTATCTGGTTTTATACACTAGGTTTTACTGAAACACAGCCAGTCTATTCGTTTAGGTGGTGTCTATGGGGTCTTTTGTTCTGCGATGACAGACTAGAGTAGCTGAAACAGAGACTATATGACATGAAAACAAAATATTTGCTATCTGACCTTTGACAAAAAATGTTTACTGGCCCTGATTGATAAGTGTACCTAATACTTTTCAGGTCCTCAACAAATGTTCCTTGGAAGAAAGAATCAACAGACGCAAATAGTAAAAAGACATATGGAAAAATATTGATGTCTATTGGAAATCAAAGGCAATGAAAACAACTTTTGAGCATCATTTCAATGCCCTCAACCTCAGCAAATTAAAAAGAAATGCAAGTATCAAAACTTATATTAATTGTGGTGAACTGCAATATCATTAGAAATTCATTCAGCAAGTGTACATAGCATAAACATTCCTAGAATTTTTTCCTTAGGAAATAATCTAACAGAAGCAACAGAAGCAACAGAAGCAGTGCGATATGTACAGAGACACTCATTATGGCATTGTGTGTCGAAGTGAACATGGGAAACATTCATTACATTCAATTATAGAGAGAAAATAATTTGTATAATACTAAGAATCAAATTATGTCAATGAACATAGAAATGTGTGTGATTTAACACTAATCTTCTCAAGGAAAATATAAATGTTCTCTGTTCTGTGACTTCAGCCTCTGAGAAGCTTTTTAGACACTGAGTTGGCTTCTTTTGGTCTCTGTTCCCCTTCCATTCTTACTCTTCAAGGACCACGATGTGATCCTAACAGCAGTTATTGGTATTGAGCACCCGTATCATCTCATCCAATCTTTATCAGTCCTGTAAGACTAAAAGTAATATTAGCCCAACTTAACAGATTCAGAGCCTGAGACTTTGCAAAAAATAGCTTGTCTGAGCAATGCCAGCTGGTGATGAGGCTAGAGCTAGAATGACAAAGTCCTCACTGCTAAACACTTCACATTACTGCCCATCACAAAGAAGGGCATTTACCTGGGCATGGATTCATTCTGGCACCAGACACATTCATCTTTACAGCTCTATAACCTAACACGGTACCTGCATGGAATCAAAGAATCTTAAAAATACTATAAAGTAACCCACAAAGCTCAAAATAATGGGCAGAACCACTTGTGATTATTTTTTAAGCTGGTTACAAGATTGTTTGGGATGAGATAATGTCAAGAACGTGCTTGGCAGGAAATGTAGCACAGCAAAGATGCAAACCATGTAGACCAGGTTTTCTACAATCTAAGAATGATTTTTTTGAATAGTTTTATTTTAATTTTGATAGTATTTACACTGGAGTTGTTTATTGCAAAGTATGCAAGGAAAGTGCTTAAAACCAAATTGTCTAAAACCACTCAAACAATTTAAAGCTAGGTTTCTTATATAAAAACTGTCCCATTCAATCTTTATATTTCTTGTCCTGAGGTGACAGATCATTTAAGATTCATTTTACAATGTTACTGCTGTAACATAATTGATAAAAACACAGCTGTGTTTTAAATATCACAGAATTTATAGGCACCCATAAAAAGCATGACTTCTCTTCCTTCTCCTCCCCTCTGGCTATGTGTTTACTAGTTTGCCTGCCTTTTCATTACTAGTAGCAGAATGTCTATGATTTAAAAACCTTGACTGACAGTTCATAAAGAACTGGCGAGTGACATATTGCCATTTCCAGTCACATGATGTAAGGCTTAACAATTAAAGAAATCCACAGCTTCAGATAGCTCTAAATGAAACAATAGGCATACATTATTTAGCACGTTTTATTAAAGCTATCAGTGCTACCGCTACTGCTACTTTATTTAGTGGCATCCTGGCCCAATGACTATCATTCGTTCTCCAAGAAATACAACTGCCTCAAAATAGATAAAAATCAGTTTGAATCTTTAAAAAAAAAAAAAAAACTCAAGACAGCTGCTACATCCCATTTTATCTAAAACTTGCAAAATACTGACAATGTGTTTTGACATGTTTAGGTGAATACTTATCTTAAATGTATGTGTTTAGACAAAAACAAGGGTGAAACTTCATTCAGCAAGTGGCTTAAGTTTCCAATAATGGTTCATATGCTGCTGTTTTCTGTGGTTTACAGATCATGCTTCCAAGCAAAACAGAAACAAACAAATGGCAACAAACAACAAAATGTCTCTTCGGCTGCCTCAAAGAAGGTTGCAGCTGGAGGGAAGTGTAGAAAAGCACCAAGTCAGAGCTGGCTTTAGCAGCCACTGTCTTTAAGCCTTGGACATGACAGCTAAGCTCCAGAGAATTTGATTATGTATCTGGAAAATCTACCCATTAATATTTACCACGAAATTTGGGGATGGGATCATATAAAAGTTAATATAAAACATGTTGGACAGGATTGCATAAAAGCATGAAAAGTTCGTAACATAACACCTGCCAGAGAAGATTAGTCTAAGTGAAACATTTAGTCATGCAATCTCTCCACTCCCTTTGCTTTCCTGCTTTAGTAATTCACAGGTACCTAAAAAGATTCCAGGGGATGGAAATAGAAAATAAATGGGGAATCATAAACTACTGACCAACTGACTCTCAAACATTTTGCAAGTTCCTCTTGCCTCAGTTGGCTTCCGGAGATGACCAAGCAGGTGCAGAGCAGATGCACGACCCTGCAGCTGCACTGAGCCTGTCTCTGAGCCTTCTGCAGGTCTCAGACCTCAGCCCAAGAGTGCAAGCTTCCAGTAGGACAAGGAGGTCCAGCGTTTTAGTGAAGGATCTGGGGCTATGAGAAGGAAAGAGGAGAAAAGATGAAGATTCACTCAGCCCTCAATCCTAAGAAGCCTTTCCCCAGAAAAGAAGAGGAAAATTATTTGGGTAAATAGACGACTCTTTGCTTTGTCTTCTACAGGTTTGGTTTGTCCTACTCTGTAAAGCAAGAGCTTCAGCAAAATAGATTTAGCCTTTAAGTAACATGTTAGGAAGACCCTACAGCCAAATCGCCCTCCTTAGCTTAAGGGTTTTCTTGACCTAAGTTTATGTGTAGAGTTGGGTTTTGTTGTTGTTGTTGTTTTGTTTTGTAGTGTTTTGTTTAACATCCATGAGGTTGCTGGAAGTCATGTCTGTCAAAGACCAAGAACGGCGATTTTAGTTGGGTATGGTTCACAATCCTGAAAAACACAATCCCAAATGCCATAATCCCGATTGTTGAAATCTCAAAAGATGAAACTCCTTAAAGTCAAAATCCCTAATGTCTAAAACCCTGAAATCACAATAACGGAAATCACAGAAGACTTTCAGAAGGGAGAGCCATGTCCTAAAAGAACAAAAGCAGATATTCATGCGGAGGCAAGACTTCAGAATGTACTTAGTGACTGTGGAGTTCAGTCAGCCTTGGTGGATGATCTCCATGCAATTGTCCATATCTACCCCTGCAATACACTTTTGCGTATGTTGAAACTTCCTTCTAGATTTCTTTTTTAAAGATTGTCCACTATTTTAAATTGTCAGCACTATTTTTTTACAATTCAAGGCTATGTAATTCATCTTCTCATCATTTCTAATATCAAATGCCATATCATTTCTGTTTTTTGTTTGTTTGTTTTAGACCGAGTTTCACTCTTGTTGCCCAGGCTGGAGTGCAATGGTGCGATCTTGGCTCACCACAACCTCTGCCTCCCAAGTTCAAGCGATTCTCCTGCCTCAGCCTTCCTGAGTACCTGGCATTACAGGCATGCACCACCATTCCCAGCTAATTTTGTATTTTTAGTAGAGATGGGGTTTCTCCATGTTGGTCAGCCTGGTCTCCAACTCCCAACGTCAGATGATCCGCCTGTCTGTCTCAGTCTCCCAAAGAGCTGGAATTACAGGCATGAACCACCTGGCTGCCACCTCATTTCTAATTCTAAATTGTGTAGAAACTATCAGAGAGTCCTCATTAGTTTTAAGAATTTATTTTTCAAATTTGACTCCAAAACTTGCGTGGTCACAGCATTGACTTTGTGCCTCAGCATTGTGCGTGCATATGGTACAAAGGTTGAAACTTCCTGAATAAATGAAGAGATGTCCTCTTTGTACATCTGCATTTGGGAAAGATAAAATTTCTGGCGATCTCGGCTGTTTGGGTGACTCTTTATCTGGTGGTGATCCATCATGGTTTTCAATTGATCAAAGGACTTAGGTTGCTCATCACGGTATTTCTGATGACTCCAATCATAAAGCCGGTTGCACACAATTGGCAACTATAGTGGCATGCATTTATACATGCTGCATTTTGCTTCACTGCTTCATGAGTATGGTTTGTCCACTCATAGCTGTTATACTCGTACAACTGTCACTAGTGTGGGTATTTATGCTTGCAAAAATAAGCTGGTTATTACAGCCTACTGTACTGCATAAAGTATCCTACAAAGTGTTTTGTGTGTTTTTATGTCTTTTTTGAAATAAACCCTTTATAAAAAATAAATGCGTATCTTCTACATAATTTAAAAATATTTTTCCAGAATTATATTTTTGGGATTCTGATTTTTTGCGATTTCAACATTTGGGATTATGATGTTTGAGAGTCTACCTTTTGGGATTACAATCTTTTGCCATTTGTCAGTGCCTGGCTTAAATGAAATGTGTATTCATTTGCATCCACAAAGAATGCTGAGGAGCTGCCATCATGTTTCTCTCTTGGCACTTTCCTGCCTCGATTCCTGTCCTCTCCCAGTTTGCAATCCCTGAGTGGCTGCAGGTCTGTCAACACAGCTGCACCTGCCTTGCACAAGCAGCAGGTGGAGGAAGGGGAGGCAGCCGAAGCCCAGCAGCTTCCCTCTCTCTAGTACAAGCCATGTCACCTGCTTTGATGAGAAAAGAGGAGTCTCTCCAGGCAACCAGCACCCCTGCCCCACTTAGACTCTTCAGGGGTCAAGCACATGTTTCTCAAGAAGAAAATACTTGTTTAATTCAAGTTCCAATATTTGTTTCTCAATTCTAAGTTAGGTTATTTTAATATTTATTTTTCTCATGAGTTAGAAGGGAACAGCCAGCCTGTGACAGGGGCCATAGTATGGACTCCATAGCCAAAGTGTCCAGGGTCAGATTCTGCCTTCCCCACAAACAGCATGGGACTTCAGTTACGTCACTGAATTCCTCTGTGATGGAGTCTCCTCATCTCAACCAGAGGGATGATGATAATACATAACTTCTAGACTTGTCATGAAAGTTAATGACAAGAACATATGTAAGGCATGTAAAACATTGTCTGACACTTTGTGACTGCTTTCTGTTTAACTCTGATTATCACACTTCTTTCTTAAAATCTACAATTGTAGTGACTAAGCTGAAATCTCCATCACTTTGAGACAGATGCTACTCCATTTGCTAGAAATTAACTGTATCTGGACTATTGCTAGATACCTATTTCTGTACTAGGCCATGTTACTGCAAGAATTAAAGAAAAAGGAAAGAAACACAAAAAGCAGCTCAACAGTTCAAGACAGGTTTATTTTGGAGATAAACCCAAGAGGGGCTTCTGGCTGAGTTAGGTCAGAGGTACTCTCTCTTACAGACTGAATTTTTAAGGATTCAGGGCAGGAGAGCTTATCACAGTCTCGGAATGTTTCTGTGTCTCTGTCTTGCTTATCTGGGAGGGAGAGTTTTGTGTCTGCTCCCATATATCTCCCTAAAGCTGCAGGCATACCTCCAACTATGCTTTTAGCTTCCCTACCTTCATGTACCTAAAGGGAAGGGAATGTGCTTATTAGGGCCCACTGTTTTACTGGGGCCCATTGCATGAGTGTGAAGTTTGGTGGTTACCCAAGAGACATTCCCCATTCCCTCTGTGCCTGAGCTATCTTATCTGTGTTTTACTGTCTGCTCTTGCTGGCTGCTTGCTGTTAGAAGAGAAGTGATTTCCTTGAAATGCATGAAGTTAGAAACGGAGCTGGAACTTAAAGTGTCAGTTTGTCCGAGATAATGGTACTCCTGCTCTGTCAGTTATTTACATGCACGTGGGTATGAATGTGCCTGTTGTAAATGTAGTTTTCCCACTATTTCTGTCCAAGTGGTGGCGTGTAAAATAAAGTGACGCACTGCCACACAGGCCTTTCCTTCACTAGGCACTCTTTTCCTTTTGCCTGAGCCCCAAACCATTTCTCTCCTCAAGTCAGTCTGCTAGTTTCTTATTCTAAAGAATATCAGTAATTCACACACACAAAAAAAACTTTTTATTTAAGAGCTACCAATATTGAGATCCTGTAGTTTACATGAATTTCCTTTCAAACTGTGTGCCATTTTGCTCTGCGCACTTAGTTCTAAAATCTAAAATTGTGCTTAAGAGTGGAAGGGAGAGTAGGTAGAAAGAGTAATTATAGTAGCTGATATTTTTAGAGTTTCTCTATGCATCAGGCTCTTTGCTAACCATTTTACCTGGGTTATGCCATTTAATCTTTACAACAGATTTCTCAAGTAGGCACTTTTATACAGATAAAAATCTTGAGGCCAGAGAGATTAAATAAACTGACCAAAGACACACAGGGCCCAATTGATGGCACTGGGATTTGCCCCAGGTGACACTGCATAGCTGCTGAATAAGCTGTTTCACCACGACAAGCACTTTAATCCCCTTCTTTCTGTGCTCAAGACTGCAAGATGTTGAATTTCATTTAATCCTTATACTGACACTGAGCATGACATCTGTTCAAAATGTTTACTTTTTCTATGCTCTATTGATATTATAGCATAGGGACTGGTTTTGTGACCTCTAGGGTCAGGCTGCCTGGGTCCAGATCTCACCTCTATTGCTTTCTGGATGCATGAACATCTCAGATAAGAAGAATACATAATCAAGATATGAATACATAATCAAGATGGAGAAGTCTGAGAAAGGCCTCCAATTCTGTTATGGTAAGAGATCATAAATGCTAGGTCCCTAGAATCACTCTTCTTTGTTTTTTCTGGCTTATTCCAGGAACATATAACAAAATTGTTTTCATCTTACTCCACCAGCGAATCCACATGTTCCTCAAAGTCTTCTGTAATCTTCACTCATTAGACCCAATGTCATTACTTCCAACCTTGAGAAAAGGTCTGAAATGAGATTTCTTTTGAGAAGCCTTTTTAGATTAACCAAGAGTTAGCTCACCCTTATCTTTTGCCTAAACTAATTTTAAAACAGACTCTGCTCTCTGGTCCTATTCAGCTCAAATATGCTTCAGCAATTGCTGAAAGCTAAAGGGAAGAATTTCCATCATATTTTGACGTGGATTTTTGTATCTCAGACCCATTGCCTTATCAGTCTTTATAATTAAACTGCATCTGCTTATTAAACCCTACAACATAAGTGAGAATAAAACCCACTGATAGCATCAGGACTCTACAAGCATTAGCAATAATGAGGACAGATGATATAACAAGTTTAAAGTTGAGGCTCAATACAGAAGTCTCAAGTGTATGTGGCTCATGAGCACATGAAATGTGGCTGGTCAGTACTAAGAAATGGCATAACTGAAACACACATCAGATTTTGAAACTAGCATCTTTTAAAAAGCAAAATACTTATAGTTTACATTGATTCTGTATTAAAATTATAATCTTTTGGATATATCAGGTTGACAAAATCCATTATTAAAGCTTATTTTACCTGTTTCATTTCACATTGTCATGTAGCATCTGGGGATTTTTAATTTCATCTGTGGCTCACATTATGGATTCTGTTATATGTTGAGTGGACAGCATTGCTCTTTTCTTGGTTATGTGTGTGGCAGTTGAATCCCCTACATCCCCAGCATCGTCCTCAATAGAGTGCGGATGCTCCAGCTGGGATCATCCTCCTGCTACGTCCTATCCTGATCCCCTCAAATGTCTTATCATGTGTAGCTGCTCTCTTTAAACTCTCTCTACCCACCCCTTTTCTTTTTTGATGCATGCCTGGGAAACTTCTCCCAAGTGACTACTATTTTTCCTCTATGTTTTGTTGGAATCTCCCTTTACCTATCCCCATACCCTCCCCAATAATCTTTATTTGGAGTGACAAATGAAAAAGCCATTTAGTGATAAAACCCAATCAAAGAAACTAAAGACCCTGGACTCTAGTTGGCTCAGAGATAACAATGAAATAGTATAATGCCCATCTCTAGCTTGGAGGGAAGACAAACTCCCCCAGATCATTAACAAAGCTGACTAGCTCTTTTGATCTTTAATTTTTTTCAACTAGTTTCAGTTAAGTGCTGCCTAGGAAAGGATAGTTAGGTCTGTCTAATTCTGGAGTCCAACACTGGAAAGTCCAATTGCCTATATTTTTCATTCTTTAATATAAATATTTAGATGAGTATATATGGGAGCATGTATCCACACACACACACATATATATGAATGTATATGGAATAAATATATATATATATTACAATAGCATGGTTATTGGTAATAAAGGTGCTGATTATTTTGGTCTATGCCTCACTATTCATTTGCTTATTTCTTATTTATTTCAGATCTCAGAAAAGGAAGAGAAGTGTTATTTATTGCACACCCCTCCAATTCTGCAGAAGTGAATAGTATACTTAAAATAATGAAGCAACACTGTAAAAATTATGGGAGGAGATATTTTCTACGTACAGTTTTGTACTTAGCCAATATCTCCGTCAGTGCGGATGCAGACAAGGACATTTGCAGCCATGCTTAGGTTTAAAGACTTCCTTCCAAAGCAACATTTGGAAAACATTTGGAAAGCATTTGAGGTGAAACTGAGGCACAGGAAGTTGCCATGAAACAGGGTGCGCATTGAGGGCACAAGTAAAGGGAAGCCTCCAAGGTACTGCTTTGCAACAGTCCTAGAAACCATTCTGGAACCCTCTGGGCGAGTGCTCAGGAGAAGAACGTGGTAGATTTGGGGGAAATGAAGGCAAGGGGGATATCGAAAAGCTGTGGTGAAGTGACAACTTACTGGATGAACACACAACTAGAAACTTTAGGAATCACAGAAAACGACTGTATTCCACATATTAAGTAACCATGTGTAAGTTAGAGAAACAAATCTGTGGCCTTCAGAAAGAAGAATAGAGTCCATTCAGAGCAAGAATTCAGATAGTTAAGAAGCAGAAAATACCTGGATTATTGTGATGAAAGCAAATGTGCAACTAAGCAACGAGAGAAAAACAAGGATAATTCAAAATTTTAGGGCAAATAAATAGCAGTATGGCAAAGATGGGTAGTCGTTTACCAAATCTGTGTTTTTCTTCTTCCTGAGCTCACAGATGCTTCCATTTCCTGGCTTTCTTTGCAGTGAAATGTGGCCTCATGGCTGAGGTTCAACTAATGCAGCAGGTGTGCAGGAGATGTACACGAATGTGTGTGGGACCCGCCCATCACAACGCAAGTTCTTCCTTTTCAGCCAGTGGAATGGAGCAGGCTGGAGACCTTCAGGGAAGCCAGATGCAGAAGGTGGCCATCTCCAAATTACCGCTGCCTATAAAAATATCTGAACCAACTACCCACCATTGAGACACATTTTGAATTTAACATGCGCAAAGAATATTTCTGTTTGAGCCCATTAATGCTGCATTAATGAAACAAGCAGGACAAGAATGCCCTGGTCCAAATGTGAAACAAAAGTAATTACAACTTTATTATGAATAATTGAGGCAAAGCCAGCACTCATCTGGACTCTGGGTTGAGTAGCATTAGGGACTGTGATGTCAGAACCACAGAAGAGGAAGTCTAATTACGGGCATACGCTTGGCTCTGTGGTGAGCAATATTCACGCACTTACCAAAATACGAATGCTTACTGCTTTTCAACTTTTACAAGCAGCCTTTAGATACATTAAGAGCAACTTCATTATTATTGTTTAATAAATACAGATGCTAACATATTTGATACTGCAAAGGTTCTATTGCAATTGAGAGAATAAAGAGGCCAAAACTGGAGAGAAAATTTACTAGAAAGAGTAGAAGCAAGGATATTCACATCTTACTAAATGGAAAGACAAGAGATGCTACCAAAAATTAAAGAAATACAGCATAAAGAATCAACTGTATTATTCCAGTTCCTAAATATAATGGATAGTAACAAGACATGGGAAACAGAAGTGATATAACATAATACTCATATCAAGCTGTCAATTGAGAAAGTTCACAATGGATAAAGCACAAAGAATAATGCAAACACATTAGATAAAAGACAATAATGACAGAAAACCAGAAATGGTTAAATGTTATTGATTCTATGGCATAAGAATATGGATATGCTGACGGAAGTTTTCACGGTAAAACTTTCTTTATTACTAAATTCTTTAACCATGTTCATATGTTACTTAACTTAAATGCTAGTAAAGTTGGAAAGAGACCACTCAAACTATAGCTGACTTGTTACAATGTCCAAATCAGAAATTTAAATCAGAGGTCAAGTCAATTTGAGACTTTATTTTTTCACCCTTATTACAGAAATAATCATATTTTCCCTGCCCATTTCTTAAGGTTCTTTGAGGCACAAGCAGGATCTTGCATTTAGGGGCCTCAGCCTATTCCCAAGGAGACATCACATAAATATGACTTCTGGATGCCTTCCCAAGGTGGTTCATTGCAGTTGCACAGAGGATGCTACCGCAGGCCACTCTGTGAAGTGCAGCATACATAAACAGATGTCACTTATGACAGCTTGTGATTGGGAACTTCCAGAGTATGACTTCAGGGATCTCAGCTCTGCAATGCTGTTGAGAATTGTTTTTTTAAGTAAGGTTTGCTAAAACAAAGTGTTCTATCATAGAATAAATAAAAGCATGTTAAAAAGGTGGTGTTCCGGTGAGAGGGAGCATGAATCTCTGTCTGAAGTACGATTGGGCTGAGCTAGGCCTGGCTGGGTTCAAATGGCCTGATGCCTCGGTGATTACATAGGTAGAATTAGGCAGCCGGGGTAAGATCAGACTAATACTCACAAAACTAAGATTCAGAATTGGAGCAATGGAGTAAAAGGGGACACCGACGGGGCCGCAAGAGATGTTGAGACTGTAATTTCCCATGGATGTGAGCTCCCGTGAAGAAACGCACCCTCTCCCTGGGAAGTGTTCTGGGTCAGATGTTAGCTTTCTCATGGAGGAGGATTTTCTGAATACAAATATTTACCTACTTCCTTTCTACCTTCTTGTATGCCCCTATCCAAAATCCAGACAGTGGACCATCTTTCATGTTTTCCAATCGGGAAGAATACCTTTGTTTTGGATTGGATCCTCTATTTCCCTGTAGTACCCAGAACTCAAAGTAATGTATAATCTATCCTAGGCTCTACCATTATGATTTAATAATTTATGACTCAATAATAAAGTATAGGAAACATAAAGCAAATTAAGAAGGCACTTAAATCAAGAGACAAACGCATTTTTCGTTGAAACTATCTAGTTGCTTCTTCTCTTTTTTCATATTTTTCCCCTAGACAGACATCATGCCTGTAAGAAATGAAACAGTAAATCCTTTGAAGGACTGGCAGAACATGGCAATAATATACAATGAATAAGGTGAATTAAGAAAGATACAGATATTAAGTTGAAAGACTCAAGAATAATGAATAACTGAAAGATTACCTCTCCAGAAAAAGAAATTGTGAGGTCTCATTTTTTATGTAATGTGATGCTTGTTCCCTGTTTAAGGGACACAGTTCTAAGCAAAGGTGACTGGCTTCTCATTTAATTCTATGCTAATTATTTTATATTAATTAAATATACAGTTACACCTTTTTCTTTAAAGAACATCATGGCTACATATATAATACATTTAGGTGTCGTTATTCAGGGAAAATCTTGCCAGTTTGAATAAATGATAAACTTTTATAACACTGACAAAAGATCATTGTAGGAGACAGTCATGCTACTGTTAGGAACCCTATAAAAAAACTAACTCTTCAACCAATTTCTGCAAATAAATAAGTATTAATAGGACTTTGGGGAAGCAGAATATATACTCATTTCATTCATGTGAATTATCTCACTCCATATGGCTGAAATTTCTATCTCTCATAAATATGTCACATTTACACATTTACAAGAATTAGATCATTTTTTCTTTATAATCCAGTTATCCAAATCCATGAGAAACTGTGCTACATCATTCAAATTTGTTTTATAAAATAATAGGCAATTGAATGCCCTTTGAAGTCATACTAGACCACATATTGAAAAAAGCAAAATTTAAATGTAAATTTAATAATCTATAACACAGAAGAACAATGTTTCCTGTGATGAAAGCACATTGATCTCATTGGAAATGACTACATTGGTGGCAGCATCGGAAAGACACTTAGCTGATTGTTATGCCAACTTTGACTACAGATATGATTATGGAAATGTTAAAGATCCTCCAATTGAGAAGAAAACCATTGGAGGATATGTGAGCAAAAAAGCAGTAAACAATGAAGGAAAATACTCATGACATAGGCCAAGTTTTAATGTCACAAGGAACTAAGGATACTGCCACTCACAGTTTTACTGGTGGTATCTTATCTCCTGGGAATTTACAAGTTAACACCTTTAAGACGACATTTCAAAATATAAAATCGCAATCAGATACATGCTATCTGAGAGACCAAGGGGCTTTTGTTTTTTCCTTAAAGAAATGGTAAGAAGGGGTTGCAATGACAAGCCAAAATTTAGACTTAAGTTTGAAGTTGACAAATGAGTAAGATTTATGGCTGTAGGGAGACGACAGGGAGACTCTGTGGCAGTGTAAAAACCTGAGCAAAAGTTTGGAATGTGGCATGGTGTGGTATGCTGCTGAGCAAATTCCCTAAATACCAACCAAACAACAAACAAACAAACAAACAAACTGAAAACCTGCTTTGCAGTGTTTGCCCAATTCTTATGGTGTAGTCCCACGATGACAGATAGCAAGCTAACCACATGATGTTGAGGAACACAGAGAAGCAGATAGTTCTAAGGCCAGCCAGGATAGGTTAGCCACGGAAAAACACAGCTTTGTAGAGTGAAAAGCTTTACACTCATGTTGGGTACACTACCAGGTGGAATTGCATCATTTAGTTACGATGAGGTAAGGAGCATATAGGAAGCCATGTTGTAGGTTTGTACTTTATTCTTGTTGAGTCACCAAAGTGGTTTGGCTGACAAAAGAAAGGTTGGGATGAAGATGGATGTTAGGAGAGAGTGAGTCAGGAGTAGAAAGTAGAATGATGATTTGGTTTGGCTGTGTCCCCACTGAAAATCTCACCTTGAATTGTAATCTGAATTCTAATCCCCTCCCATGTGTTTGGGAGAGACCTTGTGGGAGGAGGTTAGATCAGGGGGTGGGTCCTCCATGCTGTTCTTGTGATAGTGTGTGAGTTCTCATGAGATCTAGTGGTTTTATAAGGGGCTTCCCCTCTTCACTCTGCACTTCTCGCTCCTGCTGCCCTGTGAAGAGGTGCCTTCCATCATGATTGTAAGTTTCCTGAGGCCTCCACAGCCATGTAGAACTGTGAGTCAATTAAACTCTTTTCTTTATAAATTACCCAGTCTCAGGTATTTCTTCATAGTAGCATGAGAATGAACTAATACAGATGACAACTGACATTCTAGACATGGGGGCCCATTCAACAAACTGGAAGCCAGTCTGGTTGAGAAGGGAAATAAATAACTAAAATAGTACAGTATATGTAGAAATGGAAGTAAGGCAGAGATACTTTGAAAGGAAACAAAGAGCATGACTTGAGATCTACATGATCTATTATAAAGTAAATAAAGAGAACAAAGCCAGAGTCACTTTGATTTTTTTTTCTGAGAGTGAGAATGTAATGGAAATAATGGTACAAATAAAGAAGAAGAAAGAATATATTTAGGATGCCCAATGGGACTGTCCTTAAGTGAGATCAATTACTTGAGAAAAATCTGTGGAAAGCAAGGGAAATGGGATATAGGTTTAGATTTTGAGGCCACCACTGTTTTGACAACATAAAGATGAAAAGTAATTAATAATAATAAGAAAAAAATGAAAAGGGACATAATAAACTTCAGGAATGTGCAGAGAAAATGAGCATTTTAGAAGAAATAATGGACATCTAGAGGAGGAAGTCATCATCCCATGAATTTGTCTAGGACAGAGGAATAATTTGAATATGATTAATCCCAACTCTAACATCTATTAGCAGGAACACCTTGAGAAAGTCACTTTTCCTACCTAACATCCAGATTCCCCATCTATGATATGAATCTTTAATAAAATGCCTACTTATGAAGATTAAATTTGCTAACGTAATGGCTGGCTTAGAATAAGTGGACAATATATACTACCTTGTGGGGTGGTGGTAGTAGTAGTAGTCGTGGTCATCATATGCCATTACGAATATAACAAGCATCAAGTAGATCTCATAAGACTATAACATTTTACAAAAAAAGAAAAAAATAGGCAAATATGCAATAACTAGCAAAGGATAAACTAAAAGCATACTGAAGGAAATAATATAATGTCACATGATGACTTGCAGTGGAGGCTGTGAATTGACATGCATTCAAGCATAGATTAAAAGCCAGATTTATGTTTGGGTCTTAACATTAGCTATCTCTGGAATCTTTTGGAAATTAAAACTCTCTTTCTTTACCTTTTAAATGAGTGTTAATAATTACTACATTTGTGGCTTGTTATGAGAGTTAAATGGTATAATCCAAGTGAAGTGTTTAGCACTTTTTCTGGCATCTCATTAAAACCTCAATAAATGTTACCTATGCTTTTAATTTTGTACTCAAAAGATGAGTTTTTCTTAGGAAAGTCAAAACCTAAGAGTTGAAGCATGCTCTTTTCTAAAGTCATTGGAACAGTAAAATAATATTTTTGGAAAATGTGAGAATAGCAGTGCTCCAGGTAAAGGAATTATCATCTTGCTCTGAAATGTGACAATGGCACTTGGAAGAGGGCACTAACTTACAATCACCTTATCTGAGAAGTCTGAGAGTGTTGAAAGAGTTCTTAAAATATACACATTAAATGGTCAAGGAGTGTTTGTAATTTTTAGTAACAAAAGATAAAACGGAGGCAACAGGGCTAGAAGGACATAAACATTGGCATCAAATCTTCGAATCCTGCAACAAGAGATGATGAAAATAGGCAGAAATCCCTGAAGATTGAAAAATACAATGAAAACAATTTTGGATATTTGGGGGATATAATAATAAGTTGAATTAGTCTGTTTTCACGCTGGTGATAATGCATACCCAAGACTGCACAATTTACAAAACAAGGAGGTTTAATGGACATACAGTTCTATGTGGCTGGGGAAGCCTTACAATCATGGTGGAAGGCAAGGAGGACGAGGCCACGTCTCACATGCATAGCAGCAGGCAAAGTCAGCTTGTGCAGAGAAACTCCCATTTTTAAAACCATCAGATCTTGAGAGACTTATTTACTATCACAAGAACAGCACGGAAAGAACTGCCTCCATGATTCGATTACCTCCCAGTGGCTTCCTCCCACAACATGTGAGAATTGTGGGAGTTGCAATTCAAGATGAGATTTTGGTGGGGACACAGTGAAACCATATCATTTTGTTCCTGGCCCCACCCAAATCTCATGTCCTCACATTTCAAAACCAATCATGCCTTCCCAACAGTCCCCTAAAGTCTTAGCTTATTTCAGCATTAACTCAAAAGTCCACATTCTAAAGTCTTATCTGAGACAAGGCAAGTCCCTTCCTCCTATAAGCCTGTAAAATAAAATGCAAGCTAGTTACTTCCTAGACATAATGCTGGTACAGGAATTGGGTAAATACAGCCTTTCAAAAATGGGAGAAATTGGCCAAAACAAAGGGTCTATAGGCCCTGTGCAAGTACAAAACCCAGCAGGACAGTCAAATCTTAAAGCTCCAAAATGATTTCCTTTGACTTTGTGTCTCACTTTCAGGTCATGCTGATGTAAGAGGTGAGTTCCCACACCCTCGGGCAACTATGCCCCTGTGGCTTTGAAGAGTACAGCTTCCCTCCTGGCTGCTTTCATGGGCTGGCATTAAGTGTCTGCAGCTTTTCCAGGTACATGATGCAAAGTGTCAGTGGATCTACCATTCTGGCATCTAAAGGATGGTGGCCCTTTTCTCACAGCTCAACTAGGCAGTGCCCCAGTAGGGACTCCGTGGGGGAGCTCTGACCCAACATTTCCCTTCTGCACTGCCCTAGCAAAGGTTCTCCATGAGCCGCCCCCACCGCCCACCCTCCATAGCAAACTCCTATCTGGACATCCAGGAATTTCCATACATCTTCTGAAATCTAAGCAGAGGTTCCCAAACCCAAATTCTTGACTTCTACACATTTGCAGGCTCAACACCACGTGTAAGCTGCCAGGGCTTGAGGCTTACATCCTCTGAAGCCACAGCCTGATCTCTGTGTTGCTCCTTTCAGCCACAGCTGGAACAGCTAAGATGCAGGGCTCCAAGTCTCTAGGCTGTACACAGCATGGGGACCCTTGGTCTGGCCTGCAAAACCACTTTTTTCTCCTAGGCCTCCAGGCCTGTGATGGGAGGAGCTACTGTGAAGACCTCTGACATGCCCTGGAGACATTTTCCCCATTGTCTTGGGGATTAACATTTGGCTTCTCATTACTTATGCAAATTTCTACAGTTGGCTTGAATTTCTCCTTGGAAAATGGGATTTTCTTTTCTATCACATTGTCAGGTTGCAAAGTTCATGAACTTTTATGCTCTGCTTCCCTTATAAAACTGAATGCCTTTACATTCACCTCTTGAATGCTTTGCTGCTTAGAAATTTCTTCTGCCAGATACCCCAAATCATCTCTCTCAAGTTCAAAGTTCCACAGCTCTCTAGGGCAGGGGCAAAATGCTGCCAGTATCTTTGCTAAAACATAACAAGAGTCACCTGTGGCCCAGTTCCCAACAAGTTTCTTATCTCCATCTGAGACTACCTCAGCCTAGATTTCATTGTCCCTATCATTATCAGCATTTTGGTCAAAGTCATCCAACAAGTCTCTAGAGAGTTCCAAACTTTCCCACATTTTCCTGTCTTCTTCTGAGCCTTCCAAACTGTTCTAACCTCTGCCTATTATCCAGTTCCAAAGTTGCTTCCACATCTTTTGGTATCTTTTCAGGAGTACCCCACTCCTGGTACCAATCTACTGTATTAGTTCCTTTTCACACTGCTGATAAAGACATTCCTGAGCCTGGACAATTTACAAAAGAAAGAAGTTTAATAGACTAACAGTTCCAAGTGGCTGGGGAAGCCTCACAATCATAGCAGAAGGCAAGGAGGAACAAGTCATGTCTTACATGGATGGCAGCAGGCAAAGGGAAAGCTTGTGCAGGGGAACTCCTCTTTCTGAAACCATCAGATCTCATGAGACTTATTTGCTATGATGAGAATGGCACAGGAAACACCTGCTCCTGTGATTAAATTACCTTCCACGAGGTTCCTCCCACAACATGTGGGAATTGTGGGAGTTACAGTTCAAGATAAGATTTGGGTGAGGACACAACCAAACCATATCACAAGTCCTAAACTTGCTAATGACCTTATGTGGTCCAATCATGATTTCTTTCATATTATAACATGTAATATTATATATTATTATGACACATTACATGTTATTACTTACATACTAATAACATGTAATATTAAATATTACATGTTACATGTTATTTCTTACATAGTAATAACATGCAATATTGCTTTCAGGAGCAGAATGAGCTTACATAGTGAGAGTCATCCCAACATGTCATCTTTTCATTTAAGTGGAAACTTTTATAAAAGCAGCTCCAAAGCCATTGCCCTGCCCTGGAGTTTGCTCACCAGCCCCCTTGTAGCACTGTACCTCTGCAAAAGGGAGCTGGGAAGTCCCACGATGCACCATTTCCTGGGCTAACAATGCAGGTCAGGATGGCATGGCCTTCCAAGATGTAGCCAGAGAGGCAGCTGTATCGGATTTTGTCTCCTATGTTGAATCTCGTTCCGTGGAGAACACCTTTCAGGATTTCTCCAGGATTTCCACAAGTGTGGCTAGGTAAAACTATTGGAAAGAGAAAAGAAAGGAGAAAAAACAAGTTAAATTTTCTATGGAGAGCCACTTATAACACAAAACAGACACCATTTTTGAATTATTAAAATGAGAAAATCTCTAGTATCAGGAAAATATTAATTGTTCCTAAAAATTAAACTGAGAAAATGTCTTCTGGTTTTAGAATATCTGCAGTATAGCACTTTTATAAACATTATAAAGTGCAAATAAATGCATTTTGTTGAGAGGAAAATATAGTCCTGCTTTTATTCAGTGTTCCAGATAATGTCGAGATTATATTTTTGTAGTCATGAAATTCTACATACTCCTATAGTGAGCAACCAGATATCAGTGTCAGCAGCCAGACACAGTAGACTACAGAAATCTAAAACAGCAGTATCAGAAACACTGCAAGAGTGAATACTCATAACCCTATTTATTTTTATGCTTCCAGGACCGGTACGGTGTCTGTTACACATCATTACCCAATGCTCAATCAACATTTGATGGATAAGCAATTGAATTAAATAATAAATTAGAAATCTCATGCATTCATCCATCAATGCATAAAAAAGGGTTCCACTACTGTATTCCAGGCCCACAGCCAGGCTCTGTCAATTTATAGTGTCTGATTCAAAAGTAAGTTTCAGTGCTAAGTTTTGACAACACAAATACTGAATTCACTTGCATTTTGCAAACCAAGAATAAAAGTCAAAGCCTGTCAACCATCTGAATGGACACATCCTCTCAGCCAGGGTGATTCCAAGGTTAACCTGAAAAACTAGTTCGGGGAGCCAGACATGCCTCATTATACCCTCTTCCCTTTTGGAATTACGGATAGAAGAAGCTCCTTACTTCCGAAAAGAAACACAGGCGATCTTGTTTTCGGAAACCTGCCACCTGGAGGCTTTCTATGCATGATAAAAACATTGGTCTCTGCAACCCTTTATTCTAACCGAGACATTCCTTTCTATTGATTCCATGTCTTTAGACAATAACTTAACTCTTTCCATTAATTTCCAATATGAAAAAAGAAAAAAAACCCTGGCCGGGAACGGTGGCTCATGCCTGTCGTCCCAGCACTTTGGGAGGCCGAGGTAGACGGAGCAGATCATGAGGTCAGTAGATTAAGACCATCCTGGCTAACATGGTGAAACCCCGTCTTTACTAAACATACAAAAAAAAATAGCCGGGCATGGTGGCAGGTGCCTCTAGTCCCAGCTATTCGGGGAGCTGAGGCAGGAGAATGGCATGAACCTGGGAGACGGAGGTTGCAGTGAGCTGAGATCGCGCCACTGCACTCCAGCCTGGGTGACAGAGTGAGACTCTGTCTCAAAAAACAAAAACAAAAACAAACAAATAACCTTTGACTCTACCTATGACTTGGAAGCTCCCACTTCTAGTTGTCCTGCCTTTCCAGACCGAACTAATGTACGTCTTATGTGTATTGATTGATGTCTTATGTCTCCCTACAATGTATAAAACTAAGTTGTGGCTCAATCACCTTGGGCAGTTGTTCTCAGGACCTCCTGAGGGCTGTGTCATGGGCCATTGGCCACTCATATTTGACTCAGAATAAATCTTTTCAAACAATTTACAGAGTTTGACTCTTTTCATTGATGATTTCAATAATGGGGTATTGATTCTGTTCTTTTTGATCCTCTGACTTTTTCCTTGATATGATTCTCTGTCTAAATAAATCGACTTGAAACTCCATTCCATACTAATAGAACATGATTTTGAACTTAACTGGTGCACCATTCAGTTCAATGGATGAAATTCATCATTGTGGGCTATTGTCTCCGTATCTATGGTTTAAATTTAGTATGTCACCAGTAAATTAGCTGCTACTATTTATATTCAAATAAGCTATGAAACTTACTAGTGGGGAAATAAAAAGATTTCCAAATAAAAATATATTTCCAACTGAACAGAAACTATGTTATGTCCATATCCATTGTCTTTGCATTGGCATCAGGGTGTATTTTAATGTATTGGTATAATGCAGAACAATATTTTCTGTTTTATTAGTTTTTAAACTGAGAAACATAGAACTTTTTTAGAATGTGAGAAAGGAATCTCAGCTATTTCTAAAGTTATTTTTTATTTATCATGATATTACTTAAGTACAAACTGAGCTATGTAGAAATACTTAGGAAATAAATACCAGTGCTTAGATATTGAATATTATTGACATGCTTATGAAATCTCTATTTACATAAAGTTTTTTCAGTTCTAGTTTTTAAGAAATAATTTCTGAGAGCAGTCTACAAAAATCTGTTTAAAAACACAACAGAAAATTGTTCAATATTGTCTACAACCATTTTTGTTGTCTTTTTAAATAAGAAAATTCTGAATTTAATTCCACATTCACTATCCATAAAGCAAAAATCTGTGCTATTTATAGTATATTAAAAGTGACATTTATAAGGAACAAAAACTTTCCATTTTATCAGGGCAGCCCTTCAGCTTATGACCAGAATGCCGTGTCCATCAGCTGAGCCGAGAGCTCTTACGGTCAAAGACGCAGGCTGAATAGCCACCGTAAATGGGAAGAGTGAGAAACAGTGATAAAAAAAGGAAATGTGTGACAAAAAGATTTTTGATGTTTTTCTTTAATGTCCAGGAATATTTAAAATAAATCATCATGTCTTCTTAGGGTCATTATTATTTTTAACTGTTACTGCTAATTCTTCTTAGAAGGCACACATTTTCCAACAGAAGGTGTCTAGATAATTGTTCCCCAAAGACAAGGGTTATCAATGGAAATCCATCAAATAAGCCTGCTAAAGAGAACCACAATGACCAGTCATTGTCATGCATGGAAAATCCAAATGAACCACTCTGGAAATGGAACTTAGTCAGAGCGACTCTGCTATACATTTTTTCTGTTAAAAGAGCCTGAAATTATTTTTTTCAATTAACTTTGGTATGAATAATGTAAATGATTATCGTGTAGAAAGATCATTGGAACATTCTACAGTAATATATGGTTGTGAGTTGCCTGACGACAGCTCAATGATAGGCCTCATACACAACGTCGGTCCCAGGAGATGATGGCCTACTGATGTTGTAGCCATCACAATGTGGTAATGCCAGGTGCGACGCACATGTTTGTGGTGATGCCAGTGTGAACAAACCACCTGAGCTGCCAGTCATCCAAATGTATAGCACATATAATTAGGTTCACTACATATGCTTGATGATAATAATGAACAACTGTTGCTGGTTTTTGTATTTACTATACTATACTTTTTATCATTATTTCAGAGTGTGCTGCTTCTACTAAAAAAAAAAAAATAACGATTTAACTGTAAAACAACCATAGGCCCTTCAGGAAGGATTCCAGAAGGAAGCATTGTTATTCTAGGAGATGAAAGCTCCATACCTGTCCTTGCCCCGAAGACCTTCTGGTGCAACAAGACGTGAAGGTGGAGGAGATGACCCTGTGCAGGCCTAGGCTAGTGTGTGTGTGTCTTAATTTTTAATGAATACAGTTTAAAAAGTAAAAATGTATACATTTTAAATAGAGAAACTCTTATAGAATAACAATATAAATGTTTTGTACAACTGTGCAATATTTGTGTTTTCAGCTAGATATTATCACAGAAGAGTCAAATGCTTAAAAATGAAAAAGAAGTTTATGAAGTAAGGTTACACTAAGCTTACTTTATGATTAAAAAAGAAAAATGTGTTTTTACACATTTAGTATACTCTAAGTCTACAGTGTTTATGAAGTCTACAGTAGTACATGGTCCTGTCCTAGGCCTTCACATTCATGCCTCACTCATGCACTGACTCACCCAGAGCAACTTCCAGCCCCACAAGCTCTATTCCCGGTAAATGTCCTATACGAGTGTAACTTTTTAAATTTTTAATACTGTTTTATTATTGTATCTTTTCTATGCTTACAGACACATATACTTACTATTATGTTCCAGTTGCCTACAGTATTCAGTATAGCCACATGCTGTACAGGTCTGTACCCTAGGAGCACTAGGCTACACCATAATACATCCTAGGTGTGTAGCAGGCTGCAAAACTTGGGTTTGTGTAAGTGCACTCTGTGATGTTTGCACAGGGACAAAATCGCCTAAGGATGCATTTCTCGGAATGCATCCCTGCTGTTAAGTGACACATGACTGCGTGTAACATATCTCAAGATACTGTTGTTACGGTCAAGTCTCACACTTTATTATCTACAGTATATTTAGTAAATTTAAAGAGAACTGGAGCCCTCCAAAATTTTTACCATTGTACTGTGCAATGGTATTTTCCAGCAGTGTAGAAATGTACTGACTTACATATTTTTGAAGGGAAAATATCATTATTGAATACAAGAGTCTCCCCAAAGTTTCTGAAAAGAAATATTTGTAAACACCCATGTCTTCAAACTTCCAACAGACAGCTACTCCCATAAAATTGAATATGAAAACTATTTATTACGTTCAATTTCATCAATTTAGGAAAGGTATTTTTCATCGGGAAAAATTAAGGCAGATGTTAGAAGTAGCAGATGTCAAAGAAAAAACTAGACATCAATGGAGAGCATGCCTGTTCTTTTGATGAAATTGCATTTCCCATTGTATCTGACGTAAATGATCCTTTTCCAGGTGCCGTTGCAGGCTTTTATTTTACAGCAGGCCCTCAAATAGCACTGTTGTCATCACCACTATTTCATTACAACATGGATGAGAAAAATAAATAGATTCCTGACCAGGGTCACTGTCTGTTCTTTCCATGTCTGCATGAGGTATGTCTAGTTTCCTCCGTATCCCAAAGATGTGCATGTTTGCATGTTAGGTTCATTGGCACGTGTCCTGAGTCCCTGTCTGTGTGTGTGTGTGTGTGTGTGTGTGTGTGTGTGTTTGTGACCCTGCCATGGTAGGGTACCCTATCCAGGGCTGGTGCCCACCTGGCACCCTGAGCTGCTGAGACAACTCTGGCCACCCACAACCCAAAACTCAAATAATTGGATAAACTATTTTACTTGTTTTTATTAATCTTTCTTAAATGAATGTATAGCTCACATCTATGTCAGTGTTCAATGTTAGAAGTGTTTTGATCTTTAATATTTAGAATTTTGGTCATGTTTCGCACGGCGAGTAATATGCCATAGGAACTTTACTTTTGTTTATATCAATTAGCCTGTGGGAAAATTGGTTTTGTCATATGTTGTTTTTGTTAGAGCCACATTTTCCCAGAACCTACTGAGTACATGAAGTGAGCATTTGCTGTAACAGCAACGGCCATCAGCTCCAGCAACAGCCCAGTGGCGTTACAGAGGATAAAGAGGACGTCTACTTCTGGGGCATCTTTGACCACTTTAACGGTTTGCTTCTTTCTCTTGTCTACAGATTTTTGTCTTTAACATCTCGACACTTAATTATAAAAGAATTTGAAAAACACACATCAGACACAGTCTTTGCAAGCTGCTCTTTTTCAATTGACAAGGATTGTAATGGAAAGGAGAACGGCCTTTAGGTCTCTTCTTTTACATTTATCAGTTCTGCTTATTTACTGAAAATGTTTTCCCATCAGTATTTATTTTACAGGGGAAGGTGTCAAGATTGAATGAGATAACAGGTTTCCAAATATCTGTTCTTTATATGACTCTATCAGATTTTATTGTAAACAGCCGTTAATAGTTCTGAGGGCCTTGAATCATTCCAGGTTGGAATTGAATCTTTTTATCTTTGTATATAAATATTAATATATTATAAAGTAGATCATATATTTTCCTATACATATATACAATAACTAAAATTCACATAGCTCATCAGCTTAGTGGGAATAGGAAAAAAAGTTTTTCAAAATTCAGCTGAACAAAATGTTATTTTAGAAGCAATGAATCAATAAATAATGTATAATTTTAGTCACTTTATTTCCATACTTGGCAAAAAGTGTAAATAAGTATCAGAGGCTTAAAATTAATTTAAGGATTTTGGAAGCAAAATAACTTAGGAAATGGAAAAAAATGATTAAATCTACCATTTAAGGTTTAAAGGAATTTGTGTTGGTGACACAAAGTTATAAACTTATGATTTAGGAATTGGGGGTTTTCATCTTCAACGAATTTTCTTTTTAAGAAGTTTTGTAAAAATTTTAATGGGAACAATGTGAACAAATAAATAGAAATAATTAAAAATAAATTAGAATATTTTCTTCTAGTTGCAAACACTAACAAATGCAACATGGACATAGTATTATAAATCTATCAGCAATTTTACTAATGAAATCAAAAAGCTTACAAATTGTAAAATATTGATGGAATTGTTGATAGGTCTATGCAAAGATTTAAGACACAGACACAAAAATTACCAAAATATGATAATTCAGTGGTTGAGAAAAACTAATTTAAAAGCAAGTAAATTCAACCCAATGTCATTTCTGCCAATTTCATTTTAACTAAATTTTTAACCAATTTGCCTGAAGATTATGCATGTCCCTTTATGACTCCCACAAGTAATAAATACACATGAAGAATTTAGTAAATACTGAGTTGACATAAACTCTACTTTTAGTTCTCTGTATTTCCCGAGCCATTTGCACTCTTTCCCATAGATGCTTCAAGAAAGCAACACTTATTTAGGTGATGGGAATTCTGCGCCCAACGCAGACATTTGGTAATGTGAAGGGATTTCTTGAAAGAGTTCTGGAAACATTTCTTTCCTCTCATGGCAGGTTTCCATCAGACCTCATGAAGCCAAGTTTGCACACCAGGGCTCGAAACTTGAAACATAGGCTGCCATTCTAAATATGCACATGAAAATTCTCTCCGTAACACTCAATTTGGCAAATACATATGGTCACAATTCAGTGACTTAATTGGGCTATCATGTCAAACCTTTAACCCAGCTGTTTCAATAATTAAGTGGATGTCATATTAAATATCTTCCCACAAGAAAAGTGAAAGTACGATACTACAATAAAATACAACATTAATATTCATTACTACATGAGACAAGGCTATCAAAAAGAAGTTTGAAATTCATCAAAGGAACGGCAGCATTTTTAACAGCATGTGTACAATCAGTGAACTTTCATTTGGAATCTGGGTCCCTTAGGGTTCCTGTCCATTTCTTTACACTTTGCCTGTCTAGTAGTCTACTGATAGCTTAAGGCAATATAACTCCAAATTCCTTCATGATGTGCACTTCCTATGTAAACCAACGACATCAGATGTGTTTGCTTTGGACTATTTGCTGCTAAAAGTTCTTCACCCCACTCTCTCTCCTGGCTTTGGGAAGGATTAGAAAAATCGGGTTATATAATTTTCAGGATCACATTAAAAAATCAGATTTTCAAATCTTGTAACCTGACATTGCTTCTCTTTACTGGCTCTCTGAATGCGGGCCAATCTGTAAAAGGAGAAGGTGCTGAGGAAGCATTTATGACAAAAGCAATGAGGACCTCCCAGGAGGTGGCAGTCACTGAATGCCTTCTATTTTCAAAAAGTCTCATTCTCCGGGATGAGGAATGACCGTGAAAGAGAAGGACCTCATAGAAAGCATTACTATGGGAAGTAATAGGAATTGACTGAGAAGAACTCAATGAGGAAGTGGGTTGTAAATATACTTACAGGTGGGAAAGGGCAAGATCTGGCCAAATAAGAAAGGAAAGATAAATTGATATGGGGGAAGTCGTTGTAGCAAGAATTTATATAAAAGTATACGGCACAGTGAGTTAGTCATCAGACCTGGCATGAGATAGATTTGGGTTTCTGCTCCAGAAACTGATTTTGTAACGTTGGACAAATTACTTAGACCTTAGTTTCCATATCTTAAAAAGGGGAATGAAAAGTAAAACTTACTCGTGGGTTTATTACAGAAAATTGTAAAAAGATATCACAAAACGTCAGGGCACTTGGCACAGGTTAAGCGTTCTATACATGTCAGGGCTTTTAAGTTGATTTTCCCAACTCTAAAGCACCATGCAAATGTTAGGGAAATAATACAATTTTCATAGTATACAGAGATTTTAACACATCCCAATTTCAGAAACAATATTTGTAAAGGGTATCAGAGTCAAGGCTATTATTAAAATGCTAGCATAGTTGTAATGGAAGTAAAGGAGAAGGACATCCTAATTTTTCACTTAGCAATATTAAGTCTACTTCATTATTTCTGCCTTAAAACTGGAAATACTTGTACAACACATACTATGTGCTAGACACTGTTCTAAGTAGTTTGTATATATTAAGAGTGTATATGAGTAAGTACTATTATTATGCCCATTTTAAACAAACAAAAAGCATGCTGCAGGGAGATCAAGTCACTTCCATGACACATAACTGCTAAGAATTGGTGGTAGAGCTTGCATATGATGGATTCAGAATCTGTACTTTCAAGCATGACAAAAAGCTCTTTCATATGAAAATGTGGCTCACATCAAAAGAGATGATGATCAGGCATCATTTGATCTACAGTGTTCACAATGGAGCTTTGTTATAATAACAGGGATATATGGATTGGGGAGACTTACGATGTTTTCTTAGGTAGAACTGAGGGCACAACCATAACATAGTTTTAAAAAAATGTTTCAAGCTCTCCAGGCAAATTCATATAACAGCAGAAACACTGCAGGAGAGACTGCAGCAAGGTCAGAAACTAGGTAAGCAACTAGTTGGCAAATGGATTTGAAACCTATGGACTGGATGTTCAAAAGATTTTGAATAGCACGTGAAAGACATTAGAAGCTCTTGACAATTGAGAAAATAAAAATGTTGTTGCAAAATGATTTTGACTATGTAAACGACTTTTGAGAAGCATCATGTGTATTTACTAGTGTGAATTATGAAATTATCTTATAGTGTTACATTTTGACCTCACTAGTTAATCCTCATGTGGTCCTATATTTTCTTTTTTTCTTTTTCTTTTTTTTTTTTTTTTTCCTGAGGTGGAGTATTGCTCTGTCACCCAGGCTGGAGTGCAGTGACTCGATCTTGGCTCACTGCAAGCTCCGCCTCCCAGGTTCACGCCATTCTCCTGCCTCAGCCTCCCGAGTAGCTGGGACTACAGGCACCCACCACCATGCCTGGCTAATTTTTGTATTTTTAGTAGAGACGGGGTTTCACCATGTTAGCCAGGATGGTTTCGATCTCCTGACCTCGTGATCCGCCCACCTCGGCCTCCCAAAGTGCTGGGATTACAGGCGTGAGCCACCGCGCCTGGCCGGGCCTTTGCCATTTTAAACGCTAGAAGAATTAAACCATATACAAATTTTCGCAAAACTATGACAAGAATTGTTAAATGCAAATCAAGCTTACTACTAAGAAAGAAGCAACATCTTTCGTGTTTCAACCTACATTCGGCCTTAAAAAGTAGTGTCTGTAAGGATCAAACTGTTCCAAAAATACTCAACCAAACCCCAGTGAAAGAATGTTCAAGAGTATTTATGAGAATACAAAAATATTCAGCACCTGTCAAAGTGAGATTCACCGTGTCTGGCATCCAGTCAAAAAGTACTAAGCATGCAAAAAAGTAAGAAGATGTCCATAATAAGAAGAAAACTCAATAAATGAACAATGAGCCAGAAATAAAACAGAATTTTGAATCAGTGAACACCAACATTAAAACTGTTATCAGAATTGTATGCCCTGTTCTCAATCAGCTGATAACGGAACATGTTGAGACATGGAAAATGTAAAAAAAAAAAAAAAAAAAAAAAAAAGGAAAGAAAAAAAAAAAGACCCAGATTGAACATCTAGAGTTAAAACCATGTAAGATTCAAAACCCAATGGATGTTATAAGGTAGAATAGATATAGCAGAAGGTAACATTAATGAACATGTAGAGATAGCAAGATAAAGTATTTAAAATGAAACATAAAAGAAAAAAAAAAGATTTCCAAACAAAATCAAAACAAAACTAAGAGCACAGAGAATCAATGAACTTTGGGACCTCTCTGAGCAGACCTATGTGTGTAATTAAAGTCACCAAAGGTAAGGAACACAAAGAGGGACAGAAAAAAAAAAAAAAAAAGAAAAGAGAAAGAAAACCAATTACCTCAAAACTTCAAAATTTACTAAAACAGTGAAATCATAAATACAAAAAGTTCAGTAAGTGCAAAATGCAAAGAACATGAAGAGCACGATATCACACATGTCAAAATCAAGTTGCCTAACTACAGCAATGAAGAAAAAATCTTTAAAGCATCCATAGTAGCGGGGGTAGGGGTAAGGTTCTGTGTAGAGACACAAAGATAAAGGTACCAGGCAATGCATCTTCAGAAAGAATGAAATCAAGGAGAGACTGAGCAACTTTTAGAACGTACCGAAATAAAAAATAAGCAAAACAACTGTCAATCTAATAAACTCACACAGCAAAAATATTTTGCAAAATCACAGGGTAGAGAAACAAGTTCAGACATGTGAAAACTGAAAGTCCATCACTAGCAGGCCCATACCACAAGGAATATTAAAATAAGTCATTCCAGCTGAAGGAAATAGTGTAGTAAGGAACGCCAAGCACCAGGAATGATACCTGTATGGGGAATTACACAGTATGTTTTATTTTAAAAATCTGTTTAAAAGATTATTAGCTGTTTAAAGCCAAATAATATATATTTTGGGTTTCTAACATGTAGAAGTGGCAGAAATGACCGAAATACCACAGAGGCTGGGTAAGAAGAAAGGAGAGTATATTGCTGTATCTTTGCTACACAATAGGTGAAGTGGTACAACATATATGTGTGTGTGTGTATGTATATATATGTATATATATGTGTATATGTATATATATGCATATACATATACACACACATTTATGAGAATGAGAATCATTTATGAGAATACAAAAATATTCAGCACCTGTCAAAGTGAGATTCACAGTGTCTGGCATCCAATCAAAAAGTACTAAGCATGCAAAAAAGTAAGAAGAGGTCCATAATAAGAAGAAAACTCATAATGCAAAAAAGTAAGAAGATGTCCATAATAAGAAGAAAACTTTTTTGTGTGTGTATATACACACACACACACACACACACATATATGTTGTACCACTTCATATATATATATATATATATATATATATATATATATATATATATATATATATATATATGCGCAGACCAGGCACAGTGGCTCATGCCTGTAATCGCAGCACTTTGGGAGGCCGAGGCAGGCAGATTATGAGTTCAGGAACTCAAGACCAGTCTGGCCAACATAGCCAAAACCCATCTCTACTAAATATGGGGGGGGGGGGGGAAATTAGCTAGGTGTGGTGACCAGCACCTGGAGTCCCAGCTACTTGGGAGGTTGAGGCAGGAGAATCGCTTGAACCTGGGAGGCAGAGGTTGCAGTAAGCCGAAATTGCACCACTGCACTTCCAGCCTGGGTGACACAGCAAGACTCTGTCTAAAAAAACAAAATAAAACAAAACAAACAAAAAAGCAGCAGTATAACATCACAGTAGATTATGGTAGAGTACCATAAAGTCTAAAGTCACCCCTAAAACAGCAAAGACAAATGTTACACCTATTAAACTAGCACAGGAGATAAAACAAATCACAAAAAGTACCCAATCCAACAAAAGGAAAACATAAAAAGAAGGGGAAAAAAGAAAATGAATGACAAATATGAAGCAAACTGCAAGGTGGTAAAATTAAACACAGTCTTACCAATAAACACAGGAAGCATAGATGACACGAACCTCACAGTTACAAGGTGGACATCATGATACTGGATGAAAAATACAACCAGTGTTATGCTGTCTTCAGGAAAAAGTATTTTAAATATAAATAGACAAACAGATAACAGTAAGATAATGAGAAAAGACAAATAGCTTTATGTGTGCCGCTGGCCGGCCGCCTTGAGGGGGAAATGAATGTAGAATAGCCAAACTGGAATCTCAAAAGACCGAATGCATTTTTTAATTCTAGGAGTGGCGGCTCCTGGGTGAAACTATACATTTATTTCAGTGTTCTGAATTACAGATTCAATTACCTTAAAATAAGGTTTATTACCAATAGATACTATTGATACTTTGCTGAGCTTCTGTTTCAAATGCTGGACCGCTTTATATATGGTGTTTCAAAACTTACATGTCTCCAAATGAGGCATCATTATTCCAGTTTCACATATAAAGATGATGAGACCCAGAGAGGCTAAGCAACTCAGTTAAGATGACAGAGATAAACCTGCATCTGTATAGACCTATGATATTTCCACGACTTACTGTCGCAATTGTGTTGATATAATTGAAATGCTTTTAAATGCAACTGTAAAGTTAGAAAGAAATAATTTTGGCAGAGTTTAATTTTTTAAAAAAGGCTGAATAATTAGGAGACCAGGTTTCCTGTCTTTTCTTGCCCACTGCTTGTCTCTGTGATATTATTTGATATTATACTTTCTGGCTCACATCTTCTCATCTTAACAGTAAGAAAGAAGACGAGAGGTGGGGTGGACTCATTCATTCTAAAAGTTGAGGAATCTGCACAATAACTGCTGTTTCAAATACATGTAACTTCTCTTATTTTCTCATACTTCCTTATTGCAAATTAAAAAATATAAAATTGGCAAAGGAAAAACAGAGAAATCATCTCTGAAAATTAATGCAAAATTTAAAAATAAGACAGAATGCAATTCTGTTTACCATTTACTTATTAGAACCTTGTCTTAATAAGCTCAAGGCAATCTCAGTCTACTTTCTGTCATTCCAAGCTCTAAAATTCTTTACCATAAAAGATGCTTAACTCAATCTAACTGGAGGGTCACATCTCAGGGGCCAGCAACCCCTCCAGAGGGAGGGAGAAGAATCAGGAGCATCAGGACACTTCATTCCATCTTTGATTCCACCATGGCAGAGCTCGATCACTGGAAGGATAATTAAATCCAGGTCTCATTTTCTTCTCTTGTGCAATGAGAAGAGCCATAGTAGGTTCCCAGGGAAGCTGACTGGGAGGGCATGTCTGCGTAATCATAACTGGGACAGGAAGGAAGCGGGACTGGGCAGAGAGAGAAGATGACCTGCAGTCAGTCAAGGCCTCAGCCAGTCCTGCAAGGAGCTCTCCTTTTGGAGATGTGTATTGCTCCTTCAGTGCTGTCTACACTGGAGTGAGAGGCCAGAGCCTTCTAGTCCAGAACACGCCAGCTCCAACATGGAGGCTCCTGCCTGGCCGCATACCACCCTGGGCATGTACTACCCTGGCTGCGTATCACCCTGGATGCGTACCACCCTGGACGCATACCACCCTGGACGTGTACCACCCTGGCTGCGTATCACCCTGGCTGCGTACCACCCTGGACGTGTACCACCTGGCTGCGTATCACCCTGGCTGCGTACCACCCTGGACGCGTACCACCTGGCTGCGTACCACCCTAGACGCGTACCACCTGGCTGCGTATCACCCTGGCTGCGTACCACCCTGGCTGCGTACCACCCTGGACGCGTACCACCCTGCTGCGTATCACCCTGGACGCGTACCACCCTGGCTGCGTATTACCCTGGACGCGTACCACCCTGGACGTGTACCACCCTGGCTGCGTATCACCCTGGCTGCGTACCACCCTGGACGCGTACCACCCTGCTGCGTATCACCCTGGACGCGTACCACCCTGGCTGCGTATTACCCTGGACGCGTACCACCCTGGACGCGTACCACCCTGGACGCGTACCACCCTGGACGCGTACCACCCTGGACGCGTACCACCCTGGCTGCGTACCACCCTGGCTGCGTACCACCCTGGACGCGTACCACCCTGGACGCGTACCACCCTGGACGCGTACCACCCTGGATGCGTACCACCCTGGCTGCGTATCACCCTGGCTGCGTACCACCCTGGACGCGTACCACCCTGGACGTGTACCACCCTGGCTGCGTATCACCCTGGCTGCGTACCCCCTGGACGCGTACCACCCTGGCTGCGTACCACCCTGGACGTGTACCACCCTGCTGCGTATCACCCTGGACGCGTACCACCCTGGACGTGTACCACCTGGCTGCGTATCACCCTGGACGTGTACCTCCCTGGATGTATACCAGCCTGGCTGCATACCACCCTGGACGTGTACCGCCCTGGACGCGTATCACCCTAGCTGCATATTACCCTGGGCACGTACCACCCTGGCTGCGTATTACCCTGGACATGTACCACCCTGGCTGCATATTACCCTGGACGCGTACCACCCTGGCTGCATATTGCCCTGGATGCGTACCACCCTGGCTGCATATCACTCTGGACGCGTACCACTCTGGATGCGTACCACCTTGGGTGTGTACCACCCTGGCCACCTACCACCCTGGCTGCGTACCAGCCTGGCCACCAACAATCCCGGCTGCGTACAACCCTGAATGCATAGCACCCTGGACATGTACCACCCTGGGCTTGTACAACCCTGGGCATGTACCAACCTGGCCACATAGCATCCTAGCCATGTAGCACCCTGGGGCATACCATCCTGGGTGTGAACCACCCTGGGCTTGTACCATGCTGGGGACTGTACCACCCTGGACTTCGCAGCCCTCAGGCCCAGATTGACTTCACCCATGAGAACTTAAATTTAAAAAAATGTCCCCATGGCATCTGAGAGTAATTATACTCAACATCTTGCTCACGGAGGTGTTTCTACTTCCTGTGTTTTGTTTTTTTTTTATTTTTTTATTTTTTGAGACGGAGTCTCACTCTGTCGCCCAGGCTGGAGTGAGCGGCGCCATTTTGGCTCACTGCAAGCTCCGCCTCCCGGGTTCCCGCCATTCTCCTGCCTCAGCCTCCCGAGTAGCTGGGACTACAGGCGCCGCCATCACGGCCGGCTAGTTTTTTGTATTTTTCAGTAGAGATGGGGTTTCACCGTGTTAGCCAGGATGGTCTCCATCTCCTGACCTCGTGATCCGCCCCCTTCGGCCTCCCAAAGCGCTGGGATTACAGGCTTGAGCCACCGCGCCCGGCCCTTCCTGTGTTATAGTTACAATGTTACACCTGAACCTTCCAAGTTTACAAAGCTGGTTTACAGGAAAGTCATGCACCCCAGGTGTGGTGAGGAGGCCACAGACGGGGCAGGGGGAGACACTGAGCATGGCAGTCACCACCTGTGCCCTCCCATCTGCAGCTGCCACGCAGTGGTGGGATGGGGCACTGGGTGGTGGGGGGCTCATCTCTGAGGAACCCACCATGTGGGCAGCATTTGTCCTGTTAATGAGTTCAGGAGCAGAAGTGAGACGAAGCCTCTCATTTCTTCCCACATACACTAACGGAATCCTATCCTTGTAAGGTTAGGCAGGTGAAAGGAACCTCAGTTGTGTATGCTATGAGCAGATGAACCATTTCAAGGACGCTGTCATTTAAAACAGTGCCGCATTACCAATCATCAATGACAAGTGGCCACAGCAGTAGAAATGACCGCTGAGAGCACTGGAAGAGCCACTGGTGCTGGGGTCAGAACCCTGTGCCGAGCTCGGGGCAGACCAGATCCAGGGACATCATGGGACCCCGTGGGCAGCAGATGCCGTTACAGCTCAGACACAGGATGTGCAATGCTTTAGAATGAAAGAAACTCAAGAATATTCCTGCTATTCTCTGCAACACAGAAAAGGGGAAATTAGCTTGAGGAGGTGGATTGTAGGAGAAATAATTTTAAGTAGAGAACCTAACAGTCAAAGCAGTAACCATAAGTTTCAAAGACTAAAATAAAACATGTGAACACAAGCGAACTATGAAACACAAAGACTAAATTACATACATTAAACCTATTTCCAGACATTGTGAGACATGACTTCTCAGCGTCTTCATCATCCCCTTTTTCTTTCAGACTCTGGGCACTGCATTCTTTTTTTTAAATTAGGATTTTTACGTCTATGCTCATGAACACACACAGGTATTATACATTTTCTGGAAAAAGTACATCTAAGTCATTCAAATCAAAGTATATTAGATTCCTGTAAAGTGGATATAATTCAAAATAATGGTTCTACAATTGTATTTAAATATGAAATGTAGGATTTATGCAGATTAGATTTTAAAACCAGTTCTTCCAATTTATATATATATTATATAACATATAATGTATTATATATCTCCTATATATTTTATAACATATAATGTATTTTATATCATATATTATATATAGCATATTATATCGTATAATATATATTACATATAGCATAATATATAATATATATAGCACATGTATTACATATAGCATAATATATTATATATAACAATATAATATATATAACAATATAATGTATATAATATATAATATATTATGCTATATGTAATACATATTATGCTATATATAGTATATATTATAACATATATAATAGATATATGTATTATAAATTTATATACATAATTTATGTGTATGTGTGCATGTGTGTATAGAAAATAATAAAATCATTTTAACAATGTAAAGGTCCTGTGGCATTATCTTTTAGTTCTAATTAATGAATTCTTGGTTGTTTCTCAGTCTAACTTCAGTTATTTCTCTTCTTTGTCCTGGAAGTTAGCTTCTAAAAAGTCTCAATGTTACGATTATAAACAGTTTAATTTACTAGGCATTGGTATATTACAAATCCATGATTTTCATATTCATTCAAACCTAAATGTGATTTCTGTTATTGAATTCACATAAATAGCTCAAGCTTCATGAAAAGAGCCTTTTGGAAATAATAAAGCATGTTTTTGTTGTTGCTGTTGCCTTACATGTCATGTATTCAACTCTGTACATAGTATAACTGTGGGCTTCCAAGTATTTTCCTTTAGTTTCTGAAGACCTACTGTTGATTGTTGTGTCTTGATAATTCCATCATAAAACATCATAACAAAGAACAAGTGTGCAGATAGGATATACACCGTGAAGTTTTATTTCCATTTGATTTTAAAAGGATGTAAATATTATTTAAAGGACTTCATAATTTAAACCTTTTTTTGTTTCCCCCGTGACACACACACATGTTGTAATTAATGTTCAGCCTGGGGAGCAAGTGAACTAACAATTATTGAACTCTAAGTGCTAGGCACTTCATGTGTTACTTCCCTGAATTCTTCCAGGAGCCCCACAGAGAATGTGACAATGAGGCCATCTAAAAATGGGCAGAGAGAGGCTTATGGCCTAGATGGAAACTGAATCCTAACTCCACCTTTGTCTCAGATCTCATGCTCTTTTCTTTCCAGAGCCCTCCCTGATGCATTACTTAGGGTTGTGACATAGAGGGAACTGCTGGAGTCCAAGTGAATACAGAATTAAATGTGGTCTTTAAAAATGGTCTCTATGGTATTGAAGCTCAACTGGAAACTGTGGCTGAAGCCAGAGCAGCCTGCGACAGTGTTCCGGTGACTTTGACCTATCTGACCTGCTTTGGGCCAGCTGCTCTGCAGTAACTCATTTGTGTTTCAGTCTGACTCTAGTGTTTATCAAAGTTCTCTAAGTGCTCGGCATGTGCATTTTGGAGTGGGAGGGAGAAAGGAAGGAGAGAGACAAAGTGGAATGTTCTGAACACAAAATGATCTTCTACCGAAAGCCCTTGAGAATAGTCCTGTCCATGGAACAGGAACAATCTTGGAAGCTCAGGAAATATTGTGGAAAACATAAACTGAAATGGAAATGGCATTTTTCCCAGGGAATTCTTAAGAATCATTATAGCTAACTCAGATTAAAAGTAGCATGAATACAAGGAAGGCAACATTGTGACATGTCATTCATTCATTCAACAAATATTTATAGAATGCAAATTATGTTGAATATTTATTGAATGCATATGTGTGGAATATTTTTCCAGTCACTAGGAATACAATATCGCCCTCAGTGAGTATGTCTGGGGCATGCAGAGGGAAGAAAGACAATAAAAAAATAAATACAATTTGTAATAGGTCAGCTGATTTTAAATGCTAGGGAGAAAAATAAATCAAGAGAAAATTATATTTTTTGACAGGAATTGGTAGGGAATGCAATTTTACATTAGGTGGTCAGGAAGCAGCTTGCTAAGAAAGTGACATTGAAAAAAAATATATGAGGTAGAGGATCAGCTCTAATTAACAATATTTACATCACTGAGCATTTAGTTTGATTTTACATAGTATTATAAAAATTAGGATTGTTTTCCCAAAAATATAATATCATGTTGAGTCCTTAGGCCTTGTTTCTTCTCATCCTGACAGCTTTATCTCTTTGTATGAGAGATCAAAGCCTTTGGACCACTAAAAGGACACGTAGCATTCCTTCTTTTCCAAATATTTTATACATTCCTAATTGATAGGTATTTCAGAGAAGAGCCACACTGACTTCTGAACACACTTGCCAAAGGTGGAAACAATGTATGCAGTCAGACTTTGTTTCGGTTCTTGTTACTGCATGGATGTTTTCATATTGAATAACCTACAGTTCTTTGTTATTAGTCACTGAGATTAGAATGAAAAGTGATACTTAAACATTTTTACACTAATTACGAACATAAGATTGACCTGGTTACACAAAGAGGGGAGTCTTTCATTTATTCAATAACTTATTTTAATTACACTCTTAATAACAACAGCTAACACAGACAGTGCTTCCTAGGCGAAGCACTGTGTACGTATTTCAATTTATGAACATGGACCCTCCTGTTTTCCCAACAAGATTCTGCAGTAGCTACTATTATCCCCATTTTAAAGATGAACAAACTGAGGCAGAAAAGTTAAGGAACGTCCCTCAGGTTATAAACCAAGTAAAGGGGGGAGCCAGGATTTGACCTGAGGTTGTGTAGCTCCAGAGTTTGTATACAAACAGCACACACCAAACAGGTAATTCTTAAATAATTTCTGGGTGTCAATCTGACTTCTGACCACAGAGGGGAGTGTGATTGGATCAATGTCCTTCCTTCCAGACACATTTGTGTGCATTTATTAATACATACAAGCATATCTATAGAACTATATAAAATGCAGAGCTGTGTATATCTGTGTTAATGTTATTATACAGCATATGTAGTCACAAGCTTTATTCACTCAACAATACACCTTAGAAGCCTATGTCCAGTACAGATAGATCAAGCTCATTTTTATAGCTGCTACATACAAAAATAGTCTATTTCCCAATTTTTTCCAATTTCAAATGCTGCAAATATTTCTACTATAAATCCATCCTATAAATGTGTATGAATTTCTCTAGGGCTGATACAAAGAGGTGATGTTTATAATCACCTTTTCAAGATTCACCACCCATCTCAACAACTCTCAAAACAGTCCTTTCATGGTAAGGAATTAATTGGCTCCATTTTTTTTCTATCCTGCTCTCTCTATATTCTTTTATTTTTATGGCTAGTCTTTCTTATTCCTCTATTGAACTTTAATTGTAACATCAAAGACTGTGTTAAGTGTTGCCTATTTCTCTATCTACTCTGATACTATAGATGGACTTCTCAACTTTTGTATCACTGCTGTATGAGATAATTACTTGCTGTGGAGACTGTCTGGCTGTTGGACATTTTGCCACATCTCTGGCCTCTATCCACTAGATGCCACAGCACTCCAAGCTCCTTGAGCTCTAACAATCAAAAATCTCTGCAGACATTGCCAAATGTCATCTCAGGAGAAAAATTACCCCCAGCTCAAAAAGCTGCTGCCTGCAAGATGTCACCCAGTCCCTGGCATTCAAATACCATGCATATTTGAATCCCCTTTTTAAATAAGATTTGAATCTACACTTTGGTCTCTAGTGCCAACCTCTTACCTGACTTCTAGATTTTTATACCCAACTACTACCTGTTCTGTCTTTTTTATTTAGGGTTTTGTATTTCATTGGTCTGTAAGTTGCATAAAATAGCATTGTAATTACTAAGCAACAAGCATAGGTATAGATATTTTTATGAATTCTTAATAAATTTTTAAATTTAGAATATTTTAAAAATTTGTTTTGAGGTTTAAAAATAGTAGAGAATCTCCATAAATACCACAGCCAGTTTTCCTTCCTATTAGCATCTTAGCTTTGTAGGGAACTTTCTTACAATCAGGGGACCAATATTGGTATGTTCTTCTTCACTGAAGTCTGATTTAATTATCTTAGCTTTTGCCTAATGTCGTCTTTCTGTTTCAGGAATCCATTCGGGATACCACACTGCGTTTATGTGTCATTCCTCTTTAGGTGTCTCCTGGCTGGGGCAGCTTCTCGGACCTCCCTTGTTTTAAAGGCCTTGATGGTTTTCAGGAGCGCCAGTCAGATATTCTGTGCAATGTCCCTCCTGTGGAATTTATCTGGTGTTTTCTCACAACGCACCAGGTGATGGGTTGTTGGGAAGATCACAGAGGTAAGGAACCCTTCTCATCGCAGCATGACAGGCACAAGCACCATCAGTGGGACTTACACTCTGGATGTTGACCTGATCACTTGGCTGGGGTCATGTTTGTCAGGTTTCTCCACTATAAAGTTACGTGTTTTTCTTCCTTGCAGCCTATACGCTTTACAAAGGAGGGACTATGAGCAGCACAACTTAAGGAATAAGAAATGAGGCTGGTTACAGACAGCACTCACTAAAGTAATTAATCTAGAGCAGAGATTCTACAAACTTTTTAATTTTTTAAAGTTGTATTTAATTTTTATTTTTTGCATATAGACATACTTACGGGGTACATGAGATATTTTGATACAGGCATATGATGCATTTTAATTGCATCAGGGTCAATGGGGTATCCATCATCCTGGAGGGGTAAATCTTCAAGCATTTATTCTTCATGTTACAAACAATCCAATATACTATTTTAGTTATTTTAAAATGTACAATTCAATTATTGCTTACAAGAGTCATCCTATGGTGCTATCAAATACTAGATCTTATTCGTTCTATTTTTGGTACCTATTACCCATCCCCACTTCCCTCCCACCCCCAACCTCAAAAACTATTTAGTGAATAAATGAATTAAGTCACTAAATTCTAAATGCCCTAACTGACCATGGATATAAAATTCAGAGTTCCTGAAAAATTGAATTTACCATATTTATCTCAACTTCCTAGTTTTAACATTTTAAAGAAGATTCTGGATCTGAAAGGGCATTTCTAATACTTCCAGATTAAATATAAGCCTGCCTTTACATGAGTCTTGAATTGACCTATATTCCCATCCATGATAAGGACCCACTTGTTTGGAGAAAGGCTGCAGATGGAGGAGGAGTGACATGGCCTACTTTTAAGGAGGAAGGAGCCAGAAAACCCACCCCAATGTGATGCTTGAAATGCTCCCTGGCTTTGTTTTGAAGCGCACTGCCCTGAGTTACAGCATCTTTATTGAAAGGGAGAAGCAGGAAAAAAAAAAAGAAAGAAAAGAAAAGAAAAGAAAAAAGACCAGGAGTAGAAAGGAGAAATGGCAGCAGAATCCCTGCTGGGAATCTCTGCTGAGAGCACAGCCTCCCAGGGACGAAGCCTGTAGGAACAATGCCAAGCTTCCTGGATTTCTTCAACAGTTTTACAAAGCCTGCACAAAAGCTCATCTAAGTTTTGAAGACTCAAAAAAAAAAAAAAAAAAGGTATGTCCAAGTAAAGCCAGACTCAGCAGCTTCTTTCAATGTTGGCATGATCCCGGAGGGCAGATCTAACCCAGCAGCATAATGTAGTTAAATCAGACCGCAAAGTTGAAAACGCTTTGGCAGAATTCAAAGCGCCCAACACACATCAATTGAATGCACCATTGTTGTTATTCTGTATTTCCGTGACCTAGGACAAAATGCAATTTCGAATGAAAAGAGAAAAGCAACTCCAACAAGCAAGCAAGCCTCTGTCAACGTCTTCAGAAGTACTAAGTGCATAGTGGCGCTTGTAGGTTTCTGTGGGGCTCTAGAAAAGTCTGCTGAAGTGGTGAGCAGGATAAATTTTCTGTACTGATCAAAGCCAATTTATTTTCCAAAAAATCAACAGAGAAGGCAAGCAGGGATGAAGGAAAGGCAAAGAAACCCCACTGCTGGTTTTGGTGGGGCTCCACGTGTCCCAGGTGTGATGGACACCACACAATACTGAAAGTTTTCCTTGTTTTTTTTTTTCTTTTTTGAGATGGAGTTTCACTCTCGTTGCCCAGGCTGGAGTGCAATGGTGCGATCTTGGCTCACTGCAACCTCTGCCTCCCAGGTTCAAGCAATTATCCTGCCTCAGCCTCCCAAGCAGCTGGGACTAAATACCCAGCTAATTTCTGTAAATAGAGACAGGGTTTCATCATGTTGGTCAGGCTGGTCTCGAACTCCTGACCTTAAGTGATCCACCCACCTTGGCCTCCCAAAGTGCTGGGATTACAGGCATGAGCCACCGCACCCAGCCAGTACTGCAGAGTTTCTGAGAGGGTGAGAGTCCAGACGGGGCACAGCCTGTCACTTGGCAAAAGATGAGAGAAGAATGCTGACATTTAATGAGTAATAATGATATGCCCAAGTACTATATTGATTACACTCATGTGTATGCTATTTTCATATAATATAATTGGCAAAGATCTATTTCTCCAAGTTCCGTATTAGAGAGCCCAAATATCTCATAGTGAAGGGTGATTTTGCTCACTGTAAGATGGATAATCTTTACCCAGGGTTGGGGTGCAGTGGGAAATCAGCATCTCCAAAGTTAGTTTGCTACAATGTCAATGCATCAAATTTGAGGAAGCAAGCTGAGAAAAACATGAAATTCTCACCTTTCCCTCCATATCATTTAAATATTTCGACCAGTATTTCAACCTAGGCATCTCCATTGGAAAATAATTCTGATAGAAGAAATCATCCCATAAGTAAGGTGTGTATATTTGCTATTAATGTTATAAATATTTTGCTCATCACCATATGGTAAAAGAACAAGTTACAAAAAAAAAAAAAAAAAAAAAAAAAGGATTATCTGAGGACTCACTCCAGAACCCACTCCCAGATACTCTAACTCTTCAGATTTGGGGCAGGGCCTAGGTAAACCCCTCTTTATCTCCCATACCACACTGTTTCCAATGCAGTAGTCCACATAGTCCACAGACCACACTGCCAGACACACTGAAATAGGAGCAGAGAGAAGTGGCTTACGAGGGTCCCAGAGGTAGAACTGGACCCAGAACCTGAGGGTCCCCTTGTTCTCAGTTAAAGAAGTGACCTCATTCTTAACAAAGGGGAACAATTGGTACCTCTAACCAGAGGAGTCCTTGGGTGGCTGTGTGGTGAAAGACTGATTGGAATAAGAAGGGGCTAATGGGAGGACCCCTGGCCCAGGGAGCTTCTCCATGGGTCCAGTGTACAGATAGTGAAATCTGAACTACAGGTGCAAATTTGAAGCCTGAAAATAGAACATGTTATTAAGAAGTCACTAGCAACAGCACCATGTGTTTAGAACTCAGACTAACAAGATTTACTCAGAGAAAAGTATTTCATCACTGACAGTGCTTAGCATTGATCATACATGAGGATAATAAAAATCACACTGACCTTTAGTTAGTTTTATTATTATTCTAAATTATCTGCAGACACGGCATGCACTGACTACCTCTACCTTGGTGTGAATGGTTCCCACCACCTGCTTTTGACATGGTCCTGGTGGGGAACCCTACTGAGGTTCAAGATTTTGGCCAATGCATATATTCCTAAAACACGGCCACAATCAAAATATGAAACACTTTTGTTATCTCAAGTTGTTCTCCCTGACCTTGCGAGCTGGTCCTCAATCTCCACTCCTGCTCTTAGCAACCTCTGATCTCTTTTCTATTACTACAGATTTGATTTGTCTTGTCTAGAGTGTCATATACATGGAAACATACCCCCAAAATAGCAGGTTAAAATCAAACAGCTCATCGTGGCAGTAAGAGGAAAATGCTCTTGAACTGGCTTATTGAATTTCATCTGGATATGAAGGCACTGGGGGGCTTACATTGGAGAATAAACCAATATGTTTTAACACTCAAAGTTTTACAAAAATGTTCAGTAGCTTTTACTAGTAGGTTGGTTTATATATTGACTATACCTGAAATTAGTTGCTATAATTATAAATAATAATTTAGGGAAAATAAAAATGCATTTATTTAACACATCTTTTCATTCTTTATTACCCTGCATTCAAAAGTATATAAGAATGTTAAGAACCTGAGATGTAATTGTTTTCCCCAGCATGGCTACAGCTTTGCTTAGGAAGTTCACTGAGAGCCGAATGCTAGTCCTATCTCTGTCTGTGGCATTTCACTACGCCAGTTGCTAACGGTCTCTAAGCAGCCATTCTCCACTTTTTTTCTGTAAGTACAGAACTCCTCATTACTACCATCAAGATTTCACAGAACGCACGGCCATGAGAAGAAATGATTTGGCGGCACCTCTCTTGCAGCTAAACATGGACAGATAACGACTTTGAGAGTTAAGAGGTGATGGGGAAGTGAAGATGTGGTTTCCACTTCACATTCTCTCCTCTCCTCTGGGGAACTGGGGTAGGAATGTGTGGTTTGATCTATCTCTGTTGCCTTCATCCCATGTAGGGGATGGCCACCCAAGCCATCTGCCCAAGCTAGACACCCATATATGGGAGAGAAGCAAACTTCTTTCTAGCAAATAACCACTGTATTTTGGAAGCTTTTGACATGTCCGTTTCGTCTACACTCTACCTCATCCAATTATCGAACATGCCTGAGATGTCCCTCTTCTGGAGCTCAAACTTCTTCGTGGTGTAATCTAATTCGGGATGTGTATTTAGCTTATTTTCCCATCGGACTGTAAAACACATAGGTAATGAACAGGTCCTCACACAATGTCTCACAGGACATTAGCTGAATACATGTTAATTCCTGAGGGTGCACAGAGCAAAATAAGCATTTGGACATTTTGTGAAGTGTCATTCTCTGGGGGTTGATGGTGACATCTACCTTCAACTGGACGAACAATAATGGAAGCAGAAGCTCCTTCCCCATCCATCTATCCACAGCAGCCCATTGTTTGGAGAGAATGTATTGAAATGTACTGTGATGTATAAAGCCTATGTCTGTCTTTGCCCAGAGCTCTTGGATTTCTCTTTTAAATGAATAAAGTACAACGAGACATCAAAAGTTTTCACTTACACCGCTTTTAACAGCATACAAAGAATATTCTATAAATATGTGTGAAGAAGGTGTCTATTTCACAAACTTACATGAATATACTATATTCAAACAACAGGAGAGAATACTCATGAGATTATTAGTAACACATTTTGTTTGAGCTTTGTATACTAGATGATAGAAATATGGCCCACTTCAGAAACTGTTTGAAATATGAATTTCTCATATGCAGTTGAGTTAAAACTTCAATTTTCTTATTCAAAGCTTAAAAACCATTTTGGACAATAGGATTACTTGCCTCAAATGAATCCAGATTAAACAACTTTTATATTATTGTTTTTCTCTAGAGAAATGCCAATGTCTCTTTCTCTAATAAATTTTTGTACATTATAAAAATATCCTTTGTATAATTGCAAATTTCACAAACTTACTAATTAATCCAATACATATTTTAAATTCACTAAACATTCCAAAATCAGATCAGCCTTTTGAAGAGAAAAATTTAATAAATTATATGAAATACATATGCAAAGCATTTCATATAAGAGTCAAAATCAGCTCAAATTTAATAATGTCAAGAATTTTAATGAATATCATATAAATAAGAGTCAAAATCAGCTAAGATTTAATAACATCATGAATCTTAATGAACATAAAATATTAATGGAAAATATTAAAACAGAAACTATTTAATGTAATTACAAATGCCACCAAAGTAAAAATATACTTTTAAAAATCACCATGTATTAATTAGAGATAAAAATGTGTTGTCATACAAAACAGATTGACTTGACTAGATACTGTATAAATAAACAAGACTCTTCAGCACTTCAAATGACTAACACTGAAGTAGGAGAAGGATGGATTTTACAGTTGATTTTCTTTTTTACTATGCCAGCTTATTTAAACATACTAAAATAGAGCTTAGATACAAATGATGAGTAATGAGCATTTAAGCTTTTAAATAAAAATATGTAAATTATACTTAACATGAAACACACCCTACCTGGGTTTTCCCCTACTAGAAGGCTCTGTTACAGAAAATTGTGGTCTACATAGATTTCCTCCTGGGAAAATTGAACTCAACCATGAATCTCTATTTGGATATTCGTGACTTTCTTTTTTTTTTTTTAATTGTTGTTGTCGTCGTTTTTGAGACAGAGTCTCACTTTGTCACCCAGGCTGGAGTACAGTGGCACCATCTTGGCTCACTCCAACCTCTGCCTCCTGGGTTCAAGTGATTCTCTTGCCTCAGCCGCCCGAGTGGCTGGGATTACAGGTGTGTACCACCATGCCCAGCTAATTTTTCTATTTCTTAGTAGAGATGGGGTTTTACCATGTTGGCCTGGCTGGTCTCAAACTCCTGACCTTAGGTGATCCACCCATGTTGGCCTCCCAAAGTGCTGGGATTATAGGTGTGAGCCACTACGCCCGACCATATTGGTGAATTTCTAATGATGCTTGTTATTATTTGAGAAGGAAGGAGCTGAGGTTTTAGAATAGAAAAACAAAAGGGATGTCAGAGAAGCAGCGTGGCCTCTGCAATGGTCAACAGTACGAACGCGTCCCAGGCAAAGGTCATTCTGGGTTTTGGAACTATCCCAGCCGCCTTAGGGATGGGGCTGTTGGAGGAGGGTCTGCAAAGGAGAAGCGGGACCTGGCAGGAACCGAGTTAAGGTCTGAGAAATGCCTGCTCCTCCTCCACATAGGAATTTGAGTAAGATACACTCAAAGCATCACAGCTGTTCATGTTATTCTACCTACATGGGACCACACAGGACCCTGAGATAAAAAAGGTAGGAGTGGGGCAAGGACTAAAATCAGAAATGCATTAATCATGTGAGGTTGGATGACCAGACAGGAAGAAAACAAAGGCAAAAAAAATAAAACTCCCTCTAAGCCTGTTTCCCATTTGCAGTAGAAGAAAACAACATAGAAGCTTCTCATTGAAAATGTGGAGGAAAGAGATAAGACAAGTTGCTTGTGAGCAAGAAACGCAAAAAAGAGAATTAATTTCATAATACCCATTGTGATTAATTTATGATGTACAAAATGCCATCTACAAATAATTTGTTTGTTGTATTATTTTTAGTGCTTTCTTTTTTTTTTTTTTTTTTTTTTTTTTGAGACGGAGTCTCGCTCTGTCGCCCAGGCTGGAGTGCAGTGGCACAATCTCGGCTCACTGCAAGCTCCGCCTCCCGGGTTCACGCCATTCTCCTGCCTCTTTTAGTGCTTTCTTATTGAGAATATAAAGACGGGCTCCAGCAGGCTCATCTCATCCCCATCCTTTCCTGACTTTGATGGAAAATCCCTCAGCTGCAGTTCTAATATGAGCCCTTTTAGGAACCCAGTCCTGCAGATTAGAGAGGGATGAGGAGCTGCTCTAAGTGAGACACAGGCATGGAATATTGACTTCACAGAGAGGCACATCTTTATCATACAAGAATTTCTTTAACCAGGAACCACTAAAAATTCAAAGAGACAAAAATGTAGAAGTGAAAATAAAAAATTGAAATGAAGTACAGAACAGATTAAATCAGTTGCCCAGCACTCTTCCAACCTGTAAAACTGTTATAACTTGCTGAAAATGTATAAGAAACTAAAGAGGTTGCAAAACGGATTTAAATAAAAACTGTAAAATAATAAGTAGGGAATGTGGGTGAACCTGAAGTGAAAAAAGTCTACAGAATAATAATCCTCACGCTCTTGATTATGGTAAAGAAGTTCTCTGGTTCTGGACACTGTTTACCAGACAGATTCTGCAAGGGAGGATGGACTATGTGGAGAGACTGTTTCGTGATGGCGTGAAATATTTTTTTTGATTGTTCAAGTATCTTACATTTGTTCCTTACCAAATTAATTATTCTAATGACTGAGTCACCTCTCTGCGTGTTTAGTACCTAAAAAGGAGTACTCCATCTTGCAGTTGATTATCTATTTTAAACGATACTTCACTTTAGAAGAAATATATACTGTAGAGATGTAGGTCAGTCTTTCCATGACTTGGCAACTTCTGAGCATACCAGTAAAGGGAATAAATAAATCAAGTATTCATTAACGACTAATGAAAGATTCTTCATCAGCATTATCTTAGTCAGGGGATGCCAAACCCCCTGCTGTCCTGTCTGGGAGCTCATGGTCTACTGGAGAGGAGAGCATGCAGGTGGTGAGAATACAGAGTGGCAGCTGCTGTGGTGGAGGCCGGTGCCAGGAGAACGGCAAAGCATCACAGAGACTACAGGGAGGGTCAGCGGAGGGTCAGAGGTGGCTCGTGATGTGCACTGACACCAGAAAGACACAAGACTTGCCAAGTGAGGAGAGCGAGGAAAGGCATTCCAAGCTACGGGACAGGTTCATACAAGTCTAATTTCCTCGGAGTCAACATGTGATAAATGCTGCAACAAAACCGCAGTTGGCAGGATAGAGCACGTCATGAGGGGACCTCTAAATAATATGGTCCAGGGTGGAAAGTGGCAGAAGAATTTTCATTTGACAATGGCTTTTTCTCAAGCAATAAGAGGGCAATGAGACCAACCGGTTGTACCTACATATTCTAGAAATTTCCTAAGAATGTCAGATAATCTTGATAAAAACAAATGCACTACAAATAAATAAACCATAGCCATTCTAAGTGTGGAAATGTGCTTTAAATCACCTATGGCATTGACATCAACGCCATTTCCTGAAACATATCCCATACAAGTTTGAAGTGATACATCCCAGATCTGATCTTCAAGCTGCAGAAGCAGCACTTATTAGATTTCAATTCAGTAGTCACGTGCAGAAATGTAGCTTCCCTGTGCAAGACCCATGATGGCAAAGTCACATTGTCATTATTCCTGATCAGCATTATCATATCCAAAAAAAAAAAAAAAAGGCAGGTTCTGCATGCTCTGTAAAATCTGATTCTTCAAACCCAGTATCTGTCAGCATCACAGATGTCTGACTCCAGGTCTTTGTGTGTCAAAATCCTACCAGCCATGAGAGATGGAAGTGTGTATGTAATACTGAAGAGTAAAGTGCGGCAATATTACTGATCATTGTGAAAAAAATGATTATTTTATATAAAAAGCTGTTAACATCACCATCCAGATTAAGGAAGTGGGTAATCCAGACACCTATTAAGAGATGCTGTTAGTTACATAATTTAGGAAGAAAGGTTGGCTAATGGGTATAAAAATACAGTGAGAGAGAAGAAATACATTCTAATGTTCAACAGCACTGTAAGTTGACTATAGTTAATAATTTATTGTATATTTCAAAATAGCAAAAAGAGAAGATTTGGAAATGATCAATGTTGGCAGTAATGGGTATTATAATTATCCTGATTTGATCATTAGACCTTGTAGGCATGTTTCAAAATATCACATGCATCCCATAAATATATACAGTTATTACATATAACAAAAAGCAAAAAATAAAAATTGGTTACAGTGTAAAAAACAATTTAAAGACAAAATAAAAATCCCTTATGTGTAAAGAAAATGTGTATTAATTAAAATTTTAAATATCAGACAAGTAAACTATATATAGTATATCATAATTAAAATATGATTATTAAATGAATATAACATCCTTAGAACAATGCCTGGCACATACCATGCGTTATATGTGTCTATTAAATAAAACAATTGTGTGTGCCACAGTTTTAATATCAAGCAAAATACTCCTTAAGAACCGGTCATTAATTTAACCAATATTCCTTGGCACTGACAAGGTACCACGTAGGTTTCCAGTTCCGTGGCCTTCCAGCAGTGGACACAGCAGGTGCTGCCCCGAGTGGCATTCTACCAGGAAGGACAGGCACAGACCAGGCATGCTACCTAAGTAAGCCGTCCAGTGCGTTAGAAACGTGAAGTGCCTTTTATGTCGAATCTACATTTTATATCTACTTGTTCAGTCCACTCCACTTAAACCTACCTCTTCCAGGAAATGACTTATCTGAGAGCACTTGGAATCTGGTAAGAAGGAACCAGGAGCAGACTATGACTTTGTCACATCAGCAGTTCACAAGCAGCTAAAATATCAAATCGTGCACAACGATGTAGGTGATAAATCGTCTTTCATCCAGATTTGATTAAAGCATAAAGTACTAAACAAAAAGAGAGATCGTGTCGGGAAAATGGGTGTGCCTAAAGAAGCCTCACATGCTCAACTGACACCAGCTGAGAGTGAGGGCTCCTGAGAACTGCAGAGTGTGAAGCCCATGTGCAATGCGAATCTGCTCTCCTGCAGCTACGGGTTCTAGAAAATTGTTTCTGCCTCTGATGTAAAGTTCAAAGACTTGACTATGAAAAGTGCAAACTAAAGACATTAGGAGCTTTAACCATGGCTCAGATTTATTTCTGCATCCCAGTGGTTCATTCTCTGATGGGAATACTTGATCTCAGTCTTCCCTTATTATATCTTGCCATATTTTATATCCTGCCACGTTCCTGGGGTCCATACGGTGTTTGTTAGCCACCTGCTCTTTTTCACAAATTGTATCGCTGTTTAGGGTTTTCTGCAGTTGTTTTCTCCCTAAATGTGGAGAAGGTAGAGAATAAGGAAGCTTCTGAGGTTTTGCCCAAGTTTTAAATTTTCATATATTAAAATTGTAGCAGTCTGGAGCTGAATGTGTCTGCAAATGTGAGGCAGGGATAACATCCAAGTGAATCCACACATGAGGGGGTACATCTATGTCAACGCACAGCTCCTGCTTCCACCCTGTCTTACAACTGCCATTTCTGAATGTGGTAAAGCTCCCAACACCTGTGTCTTCACATATATGGTTTCTATGGCCGTAACACTCTGTATTCTCCCCTCCAACACTGCTGCTATCTTGGCATGTTAGTCACCCCGAGTATCCGCACTCAACCTTCACAACTCAGACCTCCGAGTACTGCACTGGGAACAATCCAGTTCATTTAGGATCAGCCTTCCTGTACTCCTAGTGATCTTCTTATTTATATCTACATCATGTCAGTAATGTGATGTGTGTGTAACATGTTTGTAACATGTGTGTCTACATGGGTTTCCTCATAGAGTGGTCAATCCCATTGAGAATGGGACCTAGACTAAAAAAAAAAAAAAAAAACTTACCTCTAGATTTAATGCTGTACATTCACTAACTTTTGTGTCAGCTTTCATCAAATCCACATTAGTTGTTCAGTTTAAAAAAATCTGAAATTATTAAAATGTACTAAAAATTATTGATTATAATTTTACCAAATATAAAAATTGTGAAGATTTAAAATGTTATGTTCTGGTTTATGTTTTTAGATTTTTTAAAAATTACATTTTGCTGACACTATTTACACAAAATGCTTCTGAAACAAACCATCCATAACTTCTTATGAAAGGCAATAGTCTCAAACACATAAACAATTAGAGTGCAGCTAACATTTCAAGAACCACGGATTCTGTTTGGAAATATTTCTCCATGCCCCTCAGTAGCACATTGAACTTTTACATTTAACCAGAATAAGGCTAGTGGTCGCCAAAGTCATGGATAGTAGAGTTTATGGTCCTACAGTCTTCACAATTTTTCATTTGGTAAACCTTCTAGAGAATAATTGAATCAATATAATAGGAAATTTGGCTTTTATTTTACTGAATGCACATTAGCTATACAAAGGTCATAATACTAATTCAAAGTGAAGTTACAGTATCAAGAAGCCATATGTTTCTCGTTAGTAGCTAATCTTTTTTTCACTGCCAAAAGATGTACTCTTGCTTAAATGCTATGTAAGGTAGACCTCATGAATGAAGCTCATGAAACAAGGCCAGGCAATGCCTTTTAGCCATGACTATCGATTTCCATAAGATCAAAAGTAGGAACACCACATGTACCTGTGCTAGGTTACATAAAAATAGGCTCTGTCACCAAACCCATAAATGCTAAGTATTTGTGGAACTACAGCAAATAAGAATTCCAGAAAATAACTGTACTGCCTGAGGATATTTTTTGGAATATATTTTAACACACACACACACACACACACACACACACACACACACGTTTTCCTTCACTGTCTTCCATAAGAAAGAGTGCTCAAAGAAGAACAAAGTGGCCCATGGAATAATGAGAATTATAGAAAATTGGCAAATCGTTGATGCTCCTCCAATTTGGGTGAAAAATAAAATAGGGGAAGGAGACCTTCTCCACTAATATCCTTGGATGAAGTCAGAAGGAACCCTAAGAAAGGAATGGGAAAGCCAGGAACAGGAGGCTTATTTCCAAAACGATGAAAGAGTTCTGAGCTTCCTGTCCTGAGCCTTTGTTCAGGCTCTTTTCTCTGTTTGGAAGGCTCACCCATTATTTCTGCAGGTTCCATTCACCTCTCCTTAGGGACGGTTTCAACTGCCAATCATGGGCAACATCTCCTTCCTTCTTTGTCTCCTGTTCCCATTGCACCTGCAAGGTATCCCTTCTTTCTCTGCACAACCTTAAACATTTATCTCTGGCTCTTAAACGTAATCTGCTGCCTAGCCTGTTGTGTCATTGTGTGTATTTCTAAGTCTCATTCAGGGCAGCGGTGTTTGGCATGTCCTCGTAACTTTATAGAACACCACAGAGTGCCTTGCACATACTAGCTACCCAATAATATTTCTCAAATAAATGATGTAAGCATTAATTATTGACTTGATAGAAAACAATTTGCATTATTTCTAAATATATCTGCCTGAAATTTTACCATTAAAGATTAGTTACATGATGTGGTAATTGTCTTTCATGTGATTATACCCAGAAGGGAAATGCACCACATTACTAACCACTAACAGCTCTTTGTGGATTGTTTTGCTCATCAAACCAAGAACATTTCTATTTTTCCAACCTGAAAGCAGATGATAGTTTATTTTGTTTGAAAAAAGAGTGAAGACTGAGAAGTGATCCAAACCGCAAGCAAATATGGAAACTGGTGAGAGGCAAATGCAAGCTCTGCTTGTGCTCCAAGAGCGCAAAGGACAACACCCACTCACCCACAGTAGCCTTGATCACTATTGATTTAACACAGCCTCACAGAACAAATGTAACTATAACAACATTATGTTTTAAATCAAGTGACAAATGCCATTTGTATTTTGTAAATACCCTCAGGGTGAAACCTAATGAATCTATCCTAAAGCAACTCCACAACTGAGAAACAAGACAACATGAGCTCTTAGTTTTGTGTATGATGAAAATCAAGTATTGCCACATGGCGAAGACTGAAATTCAGACATAGAAAAGGGTACGAGGCCCGTTTTCCTCAAATGTGTTTCCACAGAGTCACTTCGTGCAAAACCAAAGAGAAAACAAGGATGAAAGATACTGAGTGAAATGCTATTCTCAGTGTTTGCACCTATTTTATCATCTTTTTTCTACAAGTAAAATGTTCAGGAGAGATAATTATGAAAACTAAGAATCACAGCCGAGACAGAATTTTTGCAACTCTCTGCCATACTAAATTTTGGTTAAGTAAGATTTTCAAGTAAGGTAAAATTCAGGGAATTTAAAAGGGAGTTGGGAGTTAAAATGGATTTTGGTAGAAAAGTAGTATTTCCTAGACTAATGAATATTTCCCAGAGAACATATAATTGTTATAAAGTGGTATATCAGTTCCTTTCACAAGAAATAAATTAGTTTTTTTAATTTCAAAATGTTTAAATGAATTTAACTTAATTTTGTTGTATAGCTTTACATGTAGCTAAAGCCAGAATAATTTTCAACAACAGCATTTTAATTTTTCCATTCTTTTATTCATCCAACATGACCCTACACAAAGTAGGTTTATTCAAAAAGAATAAAATGCAATCTCACCATCTAACTCGTTCTGTGGAATATTAAACTTTCTATATTAGATAGTGTAATTTGATAAACATACTTCTTGTTGTTTGGACAACGAATTGTATGAACGTTTTCCTGTAAACAGAATTACTAAAACTGGAGCCGGACGCAGTGGCTCACGCCTGTAATCCCAACATTTTGGGAGGCCGTGGTGGGTGGATCACGAGGTCAAGAGATGGTGACCATCCTGGCCAACATGAAGAAACCCCATTTCTACTAAAAATACAAAAATTAGCTGGACATGGTGGTGCGCTCCTGTAATCCCAGCTACTCGGTAGGCTGAGGCAGGAGAATCACTTGAACCCTGGGTGGGGGTGGAGGTTGCAGTGAGCAGAGGTTGCACCACTGCACTCCAGCCTGTGCAACAGAGTGAGACTCCATCTCAAAAAAAAAAAAAGGGGGGGAGGGGGGATAAAAAACAGACACATCAGCGACAGTCTTCTTGGAGAGCCAGAGAAGGGGTCTATAGAGCATCATCTAGGGTTTTCTTAGGAAAGGGGTGGCAGAAGGGCAGAAATATCTTCTGTGCAGTGTTAAAAGCAGAAGAAAATGAGGGGAACCATTCAAAGCTTGCTGTACTCGGAGAGTCAAGAAGTCTATTTTGTAGCTGGAAGACAGTGTGTTGGGGGCGAGCTGTGAGGCCAGCACGACAGTGGGGCTCCAAGCAGGGAGGGGATCTTATTTGTTAGCCAAGGGAGTTTAACTTTTATTTCGTATCAGGGAGAGAAATGAAAAGCAGGGTTACAGAAAATTAAATGTTTATGTTAGAAAGAAGTCTTTCATGACAGCCTAACACAAAGCATCATCACTGAAACAAAACATGTTTAGTTTTTATGAGTCAAAATGCAGACACATGAAATGTATCCTCTGGGGACCACTGGACTTCCCAAATGAGGCACTTGTAATGATTGCAGAAACTATATCTAGTTCATTTAATCTTACCATTTCAGTGTAACTGTGAGTTTAGGATTAAAAAAGATGGAAAAGATGAAAACTATTATTCCCATTTCAAGATATCTAGTGTGGAAAAAAAGAAATAACTATTCCTGTGCTGTTTAACTATCTACCATAAAATAATGATTTTCTGTACAAATTAGAACATTACATAATAAAACCACTGACAAAAATTCATTGTATCAGCGACAGCCATGGACTGTACCAAAATGCAGCCCCACCATCTAGTGAGGCACTAGACTATGTAAAATATCGTTATAATAATCCAAAACATAGTTATAATTTTGCGGAGAAATTTTTGGCAAAATTTACAATGTCAGTTTCCTTCTCTGTTCAAACGTTGAATGGCTTGGAAGGATAACCCAGTAGTTGATTTTTACTTAGCTTATGTTTTATTCTTTCCTTCTATGGACTATTTACTCCGTCTTTAAACAATTTTATTAGAGTTTGTCATGGATTCCATTTTGATTTTCTCAAGGGAAATACTACACTATTGTTCATAGGAGACGGTGTGCAAATATATATTATGATGGGTAGGCATGAAACCACCTACTCTGATCGAGGCAGGAATGTAAACTTCTCATACAGATGAGAAAAGAATCAAACATTTTGGTAAAGATTACTATGGATTCTTTGTCTATTAGAAGGTCATTTATTTTATTTTATTTTATTTTTTTAGACGGAGTCTTGATTTATTGCCCAGGTTGGAGTACAGTGGCGCGACCTCTGCTCACTGCAACCTCCGCCTCCTGGGTTCAAGTGATTTTTCTGCCTCAGCCTCTCCAGTAGCTGGGACTACAGGCACGCACCACCACACCCGGCTAAATATTTTGTATTTTTAGTAGAGACCGGGTTTCACCATATTGGTCAAGCTGGTCTTGAACTCCTGACCTCGTGATCCACCCACCTTGGCCTCCCAAAGTGCTGGGATTACAAGCATGAGCCACCACACCAGACCTTTTTGACCATTTTTAAAAACTGAAAGTGAACAAAATTCCAACGCTTATCTATAGAACCACCAATGATTTTCACTTTATGCTCTCGTGTGTTTTCTGAGTTTTCCATAATGAGCACGTATATTCACCAGAAAAGAAATAGTTTTGTTTTTCGCAGGATATTAGCTCTAGGTAAGTAAATGTGCAGACTACCTGACATTTGTTAATGGTCAATGACTTATTCTTATCACCCTCCCTCTCCATCTCCCATTCACAGGCATCCATGTAGATGTATCTTGAGCCAGTGGCCACAGTCTAATATTCTCTGACCTGTGGTCCCCTCACACCTCTGCAGGTTCCTGGGCCGTGGTCCCTATTTCACTAACTGGATTGCATTCTCATGTTATGCTCCTCTTTCTTTCTCCCACTAAACTCTAAGCTCCTTGAGTTTAGGGATGCTGCCTACTTTTATCTTCCACATTCCCGTTATGGTGTCAAACACATGAGTAATTATTCAAAAACTCATTACTGAATGCATATCGAAATGAAGACTTCCATGAAAGGCTTCTATCTGGTACTGCAACAGTAAGATACTTTTTTTTAACAGTTTGTATGAAATTGCATTATTATTAATTTTTTTCTTTTTGTCTTCTCTACTTTTGCTTTTCTGTTCTTTCCTGCCTTCCTTTAGAATGTTCAATGTTCTTAAGAATTTTCTTTTAATTAACTTATTGGTGTTTTAATTATACTTTTGGCAGTATTTTAGTGTTTACTCTTGGAATTAAAGAAATATCCAAGATTTTTCAGTCTTCTTGTAGTAAATATTATATCACTTTCTTTTTTAATGTACACAGAATGCATTTTTAAAGGTTCATTTACCAAACCTTTTTCTTTTTTTTTCCCCCTGTGGTTATCATATATATTACAAACACATGCAATTCCAATTCTAAAACACAATGTTGTAATTTTTACTTAAAAAGTCTCATGCACTTTCAAGAAACTCAGAGAAAGTATCTTCTGATGTTAACCAAAATATTTACCACCTATAATGCTTTTGTTTTTTTGAGACGGAGTCTGGCTCTGTCGCCCAGGCTGGAGTGAGCGGCGCGATCTCGGCTCCCTGCAAGCTCCGCCCCCCGGGTTCCCGCCATTCTCCTGCCTCAGCCTCCCGAGGAGCTGGGACCACAGGCGCCGCCATTACGCCCGGCTAGTTTTTTGTGTGTTTTTTAGTAGACACGGGGTTTCACCGTGTTAGCCAGGATGGTCTGGATCTCCTGACATCGTGATCCTCCCGCCTCGGCCTCCCAAAGTGCTGGAATTACAGGCGGGAGCCCCCGCGCCCGGCCACCACCTATAACGCTTTCTGTTCGTCACTGAAGAGCCAAGTTTTCACCCCAGGTTGTTTCCATGAAGCCCGAGCAACCGTCTCAGCATTTCCTCCACTGCGTGCCTGTCACTGACACCCTCTCATAGCTTTCATAGCTTCCTTTGATTTTCTGACTCGCCCTCATTCTTGAAGGTTGTTTTCACATGATATCAGTGTCTAGGCTGACAGTTCCTTTTTGTTTGTTTTCTTTCATTTTGCTTTCAGCAATGTAATGATGTTGTTTGCCATGGATGGCCTCCATGGTGTTTGATGTAAAATCAGCAATAATTTAAACGGTTGTTTCCTGTGTGTAATACGTCAGTTTTCTCTGACTGCCTTCAAGCTTTTTCTGTCGCTTTTGAAGCAGTTTGGTTGTGGTATACATGGTTATGGTTTCCTTGTAGTTATCTTTCAATTTACAGAGCCTCTTCAGTCTTTTTTTTTTTTTTTTTGCCAAATTTGGAAAATGTTATCCATTAGTACATTAAAGATACTTTCTCCCTTATTCTCCCTCTCCCTTCTCCTTCTGGAGTTCCTGCTAAACGTGTGTTAGGCCTGATATTGTCTCAAAGAAGCCTGATGCCCTGCTCGTTATATTTTTTCAGTCTTATTTTCTTTATATTCTTCTGATTAGATTATTTCCGTTGGACTAACATCATCAAGTTCCCTAACTCATGTCATTTTTGAATCTGTTAAGCCCTTCCAAGTAAACCCACTTTTACAAAAATTGTATTTTTGGTATTTAAATATTCATTTGATTTTCATTTTATAACCCCTATTTATTTGCTGATATTTCTAACTTTTTTCACCAAGAGCATTGCTTCCTTTACTTATTTAACCATAGTTATAATAATAGCTGCAATTAAAATTCTTGTCTGCTAATTCCAACATCTGGGTCCTATCAAACTTGGTCTAAGTTTTGGGGCCTTTTATTTTTTTAATTTTTAATTTTAAACTGGCTGAAATATGTTGAATGACTAGTTGTTGTTTCTGGAATTGTGAGTTTGACTTATTTTTGGAGATTTTAGACTCTGTTATGTTCCTCCAAAAATTCATGTATACATTTATTTCATCTTTGGGATTTTATTTTTTATTTCTTGGCAGGAAATTAAGTTGGTTGCACTCAAACTGAACGCTTCTGTTGTTGAGGGTGGTGTGCACATCCACTCTCATGGAGCTCCTCTATCTTCAGCTGTCCCGTTTGCAATCTGCTCCACTTACTCAGAGCTCGAGAGTCAGTTAAAGTCTTGGGCAGCACCTAGAACCACAATTTGGGGCTCTCCAGTCTGGAGCTCTCCTTTCTGGGATTCCTCCCTCATCTTCTGGTGGATGTAGTTTTGGTGGTTCAGAAAGAAAGTGGATGTTAGGATAGAGTTTTGATTTTCCCACCAGCACTGACTTCGGTACATGCTTGGCTTAGCTAAAAGCCAAAAAATGGGTGATTCACCATAGGCTGTTCAACTCCTTCGGAATCTGCCTGTTTCTCTTCAATTTTCTAGTGCTTCTAGTTTCCAGGTGTTTTTCTGTCTTATGTATTTATTTGTATATTTCATCCATAGTTGCAAGTGAAAAAGGATCAAATCCCATAGGAGTTTATTTGGCCATCCTGAATTGCACTTTTGGAAAAAAGACTTTATTTTGCCTTCAAAATGTAGTTACTTGTACGTGACACAAACATACAAATGCTAGTTTTCAATAATAGCTAGCTACCTTTAGTTTATTGCATTCTATGTGCCAAGCATTTTACACCATTATATTATTCCAATTCTTATTTCTTTGGGAGATAGATTTTATTATTTCACATTTGTAGTAAAGGGAATTGTGACTATAATCCATGTAATTGCTGAAAGTTCTAAACAGGAATCACATAGTTTTAAGTATGGTGCATATTTTCATGTATATACGAAAGATGAGGTTGTGTGGTTGCAAGTGTCTGTGTTTTCTGTGTTTATGTTTTGAAAATTAAACATCTACACGATTAAGGAGGGCTTCCCCTTTATTTCTGTGGATCTCCTGGAGTGATTTCAACTCTGCGAACTGGGAATACAGAGATAAACTAGGTGTTTACAACCTTTGCCTTTCTCTCTGCAGCTGCTTCACATGGAACCTCATAGCCATGGAAATTGAGTATAAAGCTCATAGGTTTCAAGGCAGCCCGAAAGCCCTTTTTTCCACTACAACAATTTAGAAGCTTGAAAATAAACCCAACCTCTATGTATAGTGGAAAAAGTCAAATCAACATAACCTTGGATATAACCACTTAGAACATTCTTTCAAAAGTTTTAAAATTATCCTTGTGACATCAGATGATGCCTTGAATTACACAATACACTCTATATGTAAGGACCAATCCAATTATCACCTATAAGTGTATCGTAGGTGATAGTCAATATTCATTCTGCTTTTCTGTCCATGATCTGCTATGTATTATTTCCTGTTACCATCATGATCCTGGAAATTGGCAGAACATGAACACTTTTGTGATTTCAGTTTTAGAAAATATTGAGACTAAGCACTTCAAAGAAAGCTCATTAACAATTACTTGCTTAAAAAAATAAAAAGCAATAGGTGCATTCAATGATGAGAAGGTAAAAATAGGACAAAATTAGACTTAAAAGAAGAGAGTAAAGAAACCTGGCTGAAGTAACACAAAATGAAGAGTTGTGAAAGCTGACAGTTCTTAGTCACATAAGAGCAAGGTCATACTTAATGAAGCTAAAAAAAGTAAATTTAGAAGAAGCTGAGGGAAATTTTAGGAGCTATTTGTTATTCCGTGTGACTGTCTTACTTAGATTCTATTTTCTCCTCATTTTCTGGCTGTCCTCATCCAATATTCTTTCAGAGGACCTGGGATGTGTCTTAGTGCCAGATGGCATAAAAATAACCATGCTATTAATCCTACAGTATGAGGGATATATTCACTTCTCAGTATTGAGATAAATAAAGTGAAATGAATTGAATTTCAATGAATTTATTCTGGGGAATAATTCTCTGAAGTATAGTTATATTTAGATTATTTCTAAGTAACTCACTAACATGCAAATATTGACTTGTATAGACACCAGCTCTATTTTCCATTTCAGCAATTATACACTTGAAAATGAACCCAAATACAAAATTTTCCTAAATTATTTATCTCAGTATTAATTGGTTGAAAACTGCTTTGTTAATAGTTGGATTTAAAGTAGTTTAAATTCAGTAATATCATCAATAAGTAGTCTAGATCTATACAAATATTTGAAGTAGTCTTAATCTATAGAGGTTTTTGATGGTTGCCTCTTTTGATAAGTCACTATAATAAAATGTTTCTCGTTGGCTTTGAAAAGCTTTAATGACTTTAAAGAAAAGATGCATTTATTGCTTCTACTTTTACACATTTAGTTTTGTTATAATATTGACATGGAGTAGAGAAATTTTGTAATACAATTAAGTGAGCTTAAATGGGTTTTAAGTTAATCATGCTCTCCATGTGCTCTCCATGTCCAATATTAAATATAATATTTATATTATATATAAATATAATGCATAACTTGTATGGCCCAATTAGTTAATGTCACTATGCTAAATTATACACAAATTATACAGGTTTTTTTTAACCCCAGAGAAAGTAAAAACAAATTATTTCATAAAGAAAGTCATGAAACGGTGTCAGCTAAACAATGAAAGAAAACAAAAGCTATAGATTAACAATATTTGCCATCTGAATGTCAAATGTGATATTGAGTCCATAAATGATAGCAATATTTTCAATGTCTATCTCATCAACATAGAATATATTTTGTACATGATTATTTACTTTTAGAGAAGCATTGTTCCAAAAACCTGTTTATATTCAATTATGAAAATCTAAAATTTGATACTTTATAAAATATGATATTTGGGAACATGAGCTACCACAAATATTCCTGGGGGAAGTTAAAGGATCTGACACAAATCATCCTGCTACAAATCATTTCAAATTACCGTCCTACATATGAGCAGAACTCAATTTTAATATAAAATATCAGTCCCTTTTTAATTGACAATATAGGTTAAAATTGTGTATAATGATGACATTGAGATTCCAGACCATTTAATTTCATTGATTTAGGAAAAAAAAAAGAACATTGTTTGCAAAGTAGTTCTCTTTAGTTATGATTGCGGTACATGATCGTTTCCATGATGCCTTTTTCTTGGTAGAATTTTGTGAGTTTTTATTTATCTCCTCCAGAATGCATACTCCTCTTAAACTTCCACCTGGCAGCAGTAGTTTCTCTGTATAAGGCATCATACTTTGAATTTTTTTATATTTTTGTGTGACAGTTTGAGTCTGCCTTCCCTAATGGGTTGTGAACTCTACAAATGGGGACATGCCTGCCTTTACTCACTGTAATAACGTCAGTATGAATGATGAGTAAATAATGCTCATATAGTGAATAATATTTCTTCAGTATTATTAGACAAACAACAAAGTTGAATACACTAAATATGAAAATGCTAGGAAAAAGTAAGCAGGATTAAATTTTGCTAGGCTGAAAATCCTTCCTTGTAGCACATTTAAAAATTTAAATAATATTTCATTCTACTATGTGCAGCTTAAGGACTTAGAATAATCTAAAAAACATAAAGTATTATAGTTATATTACAAAATAAAGATGAATTATTAATATATGTATATGTATATTAAAACTATAGATATGGAGATCTCTCAGGTGGAGTGCTGCATTTTGTTTGATGCTAAAGAAGAAAAGTAAAATGTTAGTTTTAATACCAAAATAAGTTTTATATCTGGTAATACTAATGTAAATGTTTTCTGTCCAAATCTCGTTATAGGTAAAATAAAGTGGCAAATGAATTCTGTAGGAATTGATAACTAAAAATGTCAGATATCTCCTTAGAGAATATATGTAATTGGTAAAATATTGAACGGTGATTCATTTATTCCTTATTCTGCATAGCAGAGTTAATCCATTATTGTAGTATAACTCACACTGTATTGGGGAAATTGCCTTGATTTGTGAGACATTTTGGAGCACTGGATTCATTTTATAGATATAAAATTGTCAATGTAGAAACGGTTGCATGTTCTCAGGTTGTCTGTCTCTTTCAGAATGTTTCCAGCTTAGCCAGCTTGGAGGTTGTGATGAGCAGAGGGGTCCTTCGTGGTTCCCAGAGTGAAAAAGGAAACAGGCTATTGTCCTTAGGGAGCCAGTTCATATCTGTTCTAGTCCAGAAATTTAAAATTGGATTCTTTCCCAATCCATTGGTACTTTATATATACTAAGAAAATAAATCAGTACTCTTTCACTCTAAGTTTTAAAATGTGGAATTGTTTCTTTCTCTGGGAGGGTGGAGTGGGGATATTTTAATTCCAATAAATATTATGGACAGAGAAGTGATATGGTTTGGCTGTGTCCCCACCCAAATCTCATCTTGAATTGTAGTTCCCGTAATCCCCACATGTCATGAGAGGGACCCAGTGGGAGGTAATGAGTCATGGGTATAGCTGCTCCATGATGTTCTCGTGATAGTGAGTGAGTTCTCACAGGTCTAATGGTTTTAGAAGGGGCTTTTCCCCCGTTGCTTGACACTTCTCTCTCCTGCCACTATGTGAAGAATATGTTTGCTTCTCCTTCTGCCATGATTGTAAGTTTCCTGAGGCCACCCAGCCTTGCAGAACTGTGTGTCAATTAAACCTCTTCCTTTAAAAGTTATGTCTCAGGCAGTTCTTTATAGCAGCGTGAGAATGGACTAATAAGCATAGACTTTCTCTGGTTTATTGAATATTTTAACTGTAACAGTGACAGAAGGTAATGTTTTTGAATTCGTTATTAGAAATATAAGTATATATGAACAAATAGAGTCAAAAAGGAATACCTAAAACACAAATAGCTAAAAGAAAATGAAATAATATAATAAAGATTCATGTCCTAAACTTAAAAACATTTGATAGTTGCCTGTTACCTTTATTATAAGGATTATTCTCTAACAAGGCCTTATTCATCCTGCTCCTAACAAAATATTTAGCCATATCTTGTCTTTCACTGCTACTCACCTCTGGCTCTCCAAGCCCTGACCCACCCTGGGGAATGAGCTCACATCTCAGGCTTTGAATACTAACCACATCAGAATATGCACCATCACACAAGGCAAGCCATGCCTTTGCTTTAACTGCTAGCTTAAGATAGGCTACTCTTTTCTCATCTTTATTTCCATTATCTTTCCAGTCTGAAGAACTACTGAAATTTTGAACTATAACATGGATATCAGTAAAAGAAATCTTATACAAGGATGACAGTGTCCTCTGAATTATATCATCACAATGAAGAATAAATTCCAGCTAATAGTAAGAAAAATTGCAATTCTAGATAATTCTGTACTACGCAGTATGTATCTCTTATTCTCAAGATAATTGGTCAGAAATGATATATGTTTTAAGCCCCTACTTCATTTTAGTGATGAGTATGATGAAGTCAAGAAAGCTCAATGATGCATCCAACTGCACACAGTGGGTAAAAACTAGTATAGAGATAAGTCTCTAAATCCAGATGACAGCTCTGTGAATTTCAGCTCCTCCAGTTCTCTACTGATACCTCCCAGTGTAAAAGCCCATTTGTCACCCATATATATAATATGAGTGAGGAACCATAAAAGATATGTATGTGAGGAACCATAAAATATATATATATATAAAATATATATGGTATATATATTATATATGGTATATATATTATATATAACATATTCTTTATCATTAGTATCTTTTAATCGTTCCTCAATCTTTTATTATAATAAGGTCTTAATAATTTTTTATATCAAATAATTAATTTGGGTATCCTATACATATCATTATCCTTAAATGTCTAGTTGAGGCTTCACATCCTACCAGGAGTTTACTTTCACTGTTTTACTTTTTTACCATCACATCAAAGTCACTCTGGTCAAAACAAAACATCCCCTCTAAACCACTGCTCTGCCTATCAGATTCCTCCTGCTGTCAGTTGAACTGCTGATCATTCAAGGTCAGCATATCTGCCTGGGTGACAGAAGGGAGGTATATTTTATCTTGGTCATGTATTTGTTTCCTAAGACAGAATTTAATTCTTGTTTCTTACCATTCTCAACTTTGCTCTTTATTTTCTTGTCCCAATGCTATTGCCCTATGATAAACATTTTTCAGCTCATTCCAAAAATTGTTCTCACTCTGTTCCATGGGAATTTTCAGAGACATAAACCAAATTGAGCCTAAATATGCCTCCTTCCTTTCTCTGATTTGTAATTGATGCCTAATATAGCAATGTCCTTCCAGAAGACCTTGCCGTCGTCACAGAATCCTTTACATGCCCATATTTGCCCTGCATGTGTGTCCCCAGGCTCTCCGATTCCTCTTTCATCTCTCAGTTGGAAAAAAATAGCGCTATTTCAAGAAATGTAATCCACCAGTAGGGAGTAGGAAAAAATACGTTTGTAAGAAATGACTACATGCCAAAGAGAGAAATCTTCAAATAATTTACATGGAAAATGCTATAATGAACTTTAAATTCAGCTTACACATTTCCAATGGCAATTCAGTTTGCTATTTCCAACTCTTCACTGCATTTCTGCATCATTTTTTCTTTTAATTTTATTACACATATCAACATATTACATAATTGAACTATGCATTCATAATCTAGACCTAACTCTGCCATAATGACGAGTTTGATATCCAACTTTTTAAATATAAAATCTTAGTTGTGAAATACAGGATTTTTTTTTAGTTTTTCTATATTTCACATGTATTTCTAACTATCCTTTTGAGAAAAAACTTGCTATATTCTTGCTAATAAATGTTTAAAATTATTTGTTCTCCATGGGTTGCTTTAAGGCAACCCATATATTTACATTTCAGGCCTGGCATAGTGGCTCACGCCTGTAATCCTAGCACTTTGGTAGGACAAGTGAGGTCAGTAGTTCAACACTACCCTGGCCAACATAGTGAAACCCCGTCTATAACCAAAAAAAAAAAAAAAAAAAAAAAGTCATGTATGTAAGTTGAAAAGCTATCTTCACTTGACTTTCTCTCAGAATGTTGCATTAACAGTATCATTGTGTCATCCATCTGATTTCCTGTGTTCAGGAATGGACCTGACTACAAGAGTGGTCAGGAATGGAACTTACACAGTCCATTACCAGGGTCAGTTCAAATAGGGTGGTGTTTCAGGCAATTTTTATTCAACTACTGGATCATATAAAAGAGAAAAAGGCAAAGTATAAATGGAATATGAGCTAATGTTTTAGTCTATAGAGACATGTCCATTTTTTTGGTAGGAAACAATTGAATGAGCCAATATAGCCCATGGAGAATAAAGTGTAGGAGTTTATCAAGTACTGTACCATGAGCAGATAACAAATTGTGAATAGGCAATGTCTGCATCCCTTGGATCAAAATATATTTTCCATAATTTATGTAATCTGTAATCAGGCATTCTATTCAGTTGTGTGATGTCTATTTTAACTCTGGCTAAAAACAGCATATAGAACACTATCAGGCAGCTCCATTCTTCTGAGTTCTATCATCATAATGCAGGCAAATTATTATTGTGCCTATTGAAACAATGAAGCCAGCTGCACATCTGATGCCAAAACACTGAAGATATTTATTGATGTATTTCACTTTAAAGTAAATACACTTTATTAGGGAAAGCATTAAAGATTTCTTCATGGAGAATTAGCTAAACTGATACACAGACACATTGTTTCAGCATTCTTGTGGGTTCACATTAATTTATTCCTGTAGTAAACTTTCTTTCCATTGTATGAATAGCCCAATGCATATTTTTGTAATGATGAAAAGATGCAATTAATAACCCATGTTCCCTTTTTGTCAGGTCAGTAGCAGGGAGCGACATCATGAGGGGAAGCAGTAGCCAGGGATAATGGAATGCTTCTAATGACTCTTTTAATACCATCTTCATAGACTGGGGCACAAGGGCCATGTTCTTGCTTTTCTACCCCTTTGCTCAGTGTCTTCTCATGGAGTTGTAAAAATAATAAAAATCATTTGAAGATTAAGAAAATTAGGTTTGAATATTTGTGTTTTTTTTCTAGACATCAAAAGGCTGGTCAGTGGCCAAGCTAGGACTCTACCACTCATCTGATAACAGTTTGTCTCCAAGTTTCTTTTCCTCACCCGCTCCATGTATACACCCCCTATAGGCAGATCTGCTCAGTCTGCAATATACAAGCCATGCATCTCTGTGAAGCTCTGCTTGGGTTCATTCTAGCTCCTCAGTAGTAATGGCTGGCTCCTCCTTAAAACCCATCGTCATTGCCTGCTTTTAAACAATGACTCCTACTTGACAGGTGCGCACCATGGTGACAATGTACCTAAGAGTAAGGTATGATCCTTCCCTTGAGTACTTCACAAGCTAAAGATGAAGCAGAATCTACACAAATAAGTATCAGAATTCTACATACTGAATTTCTAAAATGTACTTGAGAGTAATCATGCCATTACATACATTATCCACTCATTACATATGATCAATAAGGTTTTATTATGATCCCCATTTTGTAAGGAGGGCACCTGAAGTCCAGAGAGGTTAGGAAACATTCAGCAACGTCATGTGCAGGGGAAGTGCATTACCTGGAGTTCAAATCAATATCTGCTCAAAAGATTGTCATTTCTGGCTCACACCTGTAATCCCAGCATTTTTGGGAGGCTGAGGTAGGTGGATCATGTGGTCAGGAGATGGAGACCATCCTGGCTAACACAGTGAAACCTCGTCTCTACTAAAAAAAATATAAAAAATTAGCCTGGTGTGGTGGCAGGCGCCTGTAGTCCCAGCTACTCAGGAGGCTAAGGCAGCGAGACTCCATCTCAAAAAAAAAAAAGATTGTCATTTCTTCCGTATAAGGTTGTCATTCAAAAGTATACAAAGGGATTGTCATGCATCTCATAGGCACGTGGGAACAAACCTCTTAGAAGAACAAACCAATTTTTCTTGGGTGTTTCAGGGAAGCTTGTAACAGAAGGTGTTTTTAAATAGAGCACCGAGACAGGTTTAAAGGAGGGGTTGAGAATGGGTTCTTCCAATGGACTAGCGCATAGATTCACTTTGATCACATGGAAAAAAGCAGTGAATGGCTGAGCTATGAAGAGCTAGTGTCATCTCATGAAGGGCCTTCATGTCTAAAAGTTTACTCCTTTTCCCATGGGCTCTTTACCTCTCAGGCTTTACTAGGTAACTCTCACCACATTTGCCTTCCGATTTCTTCCATGAACCGCTCCTTTTGCCATTGTGTCCATATCCCTCTTGTCTCTGCAGTTCTTCAGCATTTTACTCATCTGTAGACTGTGAGACTTCTTTCATTTTACCTCTTCCACAGAGTCACTTTGTTGAGACCTCCTTAATTATTTTATAAGTAACTGGAAGGCTAAGCCAATACTTTAGTTTTCGCAAATGTTAAATATTTTGCATACTGCAAAGGGTTGGCTACTTTTGTGATCCAAGAATACATTTTTCCAGTTCAGATGTTGTCAGAGAGGAGCTTGGTTTAGGAAACAGCTCTGACCTTGATCTTAAGTAATGATGGTTTGGCTCGTTTCAGTGAGCAACTGTTAATCCTCCTCTGTCCTATGAGAGCATAAGTTCCACCCACAGTTGCTTATTTTTCTTCTTTTTTAGGAGACAGTATATATTAGAAGTTTTCCACTTCCAAATTTAAATAATATCTAAGATGGTTAATAATTCCATGACCATAGTTGTTGTTTGCCTTCATGAAGTGGAAAGGACGCTGTCCTCGAAGTCGGGAACTCTACGCTAAGCTCTAGCTGTAGTATTTGCTTGGTGCTTATCCACTGGAAAACCACAACTGTGAGGAGTTTCAGGCTGACCATGGTGGAAAGAGAATTTCAAACCTTCAGATGATGTTTCTGCCATAAACTATGAACATATAAATTATTATCCATTTGAATGTGTACATTATTATCCATGGCCTAACTTTTGTTCAGTTTAAATGATGTCTGCACAATGGCTACTACAAAACAAGACGGGTAGGTCTACTGTTCAAAATGACATGGCATTATTACATTTTAATAACATTATACATTGTTGGCATTATTTAAAAGAAAACTATAGATTTTTATACAAATACATCTCATGTATTAAAAGAATGTGGAAATCATTTCACCTAATCATTTGCCCGTAGAAAGTGAAGCAAAATTAATATTATGGTCATCATCTTCCTCTCCCTCCAAGTCTGCCCTGCTTAGGCAACTGGCACTTGGTCATTGCTCAGTAGAAGAGGGAAAAGTATGATTTGAGTTCTTAAGTGGGCTCTTGATCCTTGTTTATCTTACCTGTTACATTACATGACCCTTATCCATCCTGATACCTACTGAAAGTGACTGATTTTTGGACAGTGTTTTTATTGGTAAGTAGGTTTGGAATAATGTGGTTGGAGAGGGCAACCACATGTCATATATGCCAATGAGAACTGGATTCACAAAGCCTTAACAAAGTATGTCTTTGCTATATCAGCATTTGTTTCCCCCAAAACAGTCCTGTGAAAATTCAGAAACCCTCAGAGAATTTTATTTCACAAAATTATATGCATGTAATTTACCTGTTTTCGCATTTGGCAATAGTGTATCCATGCATAATTTACAAAGATAAATGCAAGGTATGCATATTTTTTAATAGAACAAAATTACACAAAATAGAACCATAAAGACTTAGATGCTCTGCTCGTAGGACCTAGGTTTGGCAAAGCGCCATGAGAAACATTCTACGAGAGTAATGATAATGGTGATTAATACTATTGCAGCAGTATGCACACAGCATCAAACTCACAGAATCTCAGGTTCTATAACATGCTACTTCAGTGACCTTTGCAAATTGCCGAAACGTTCCGTGCAGCGTTTTATGTATCATTCACAGTAACCTGTGAACTAATGGTAACTAAGTCAAAGTCTGCAGGCATAAGTGTCTTGCTCTTTGGGACACACAGCTAGTTAGGACACGAGGACCACCGGTCTGCTGGGAACCCTGAAGGGTAGGGTCTGCCTGATTCAGAAGCTCAGCCCCCTTGAACTCCCTGCGCAGCTTTCAACTCTCATTGCACAATCGGAAACATTTTTAGGGAGTAGATATTTAATGTGTTCTGAAGTTTTTTATATAAGAGGACAAAATTTGGTTTGTCTTTAGCAGGTGAGCTAGGTGTGTGGTATATGACACAAAATGCAAACTAAAATGCAAGAAATAGACATCCATTTCCTAATGTGGAACACAACAGATCTTGAACATGTGATTTATTTTCCTGCTCCTGAACTTCCAGCTGAATCCTTCCGAGAATAAGTACAACCTCTCTAATGCTGGGCGCACACTCCCTCATAAGGTCCACGTAACCTGACTTGTTACACACACTCTCTTTTCAGAGAGCATTGTGGCACACCTGTCTGAAAAAGCTAACCTGCTTTAAAAAATAGTCCAAATAAGATAAAATCAATCAGGAAGGGGCGATCCTCAATCTGCCCGCAGTTACAGGACAGAGAACAAGAGAAGGTAATGATAGCAGCTGTGATTGCAATATAAGCTTTTCATTTATAAAGGCACTCATCCAGGGGAAGGGGACATCTCTGGAGAAAGGCAGGCAGTATGCATTCATTATCCACCAGGCTATTCAAAGCAGCTGCGAGGTCAGGGAGGTAATGCAGAGAATGCTCAAGGATGTCTCAGGTTCGCCTCTCCTTGGCAAGCAGTAATACATTTGGAAGCTTAATGTGCACTACCCCAGCTTCTCAATGAGAGCACCGTACCCTGCTTCAGGATGATTTGTGGCAGGTACAAAAAAATGGTGTTCAGAAGAGTGAATCTGCAGTACCTAAATGAAACCACGGCAGTCTCTTCAATAATTTGTTCTTTCTATCCTGAATTAATAATTTCGGAACACTGCTCACCTTCTGTTTATTTATTCAAAAGATGGTTTAAAAGTCTAACCACTGATATAGTCTAGAGTAGGATCATTCGTAATTTGTGTTCTCTGCAAAAACATTCAACTTTCTGAACGTAGACATATGGGGGAAGGCCAGGGATACTCCATCTGATAATTAAATACAATTTATCACTTTTTACAGACTGATGCTTTATTATGTCCTGGATGCCCAATTATATTCAGTCATATTTACAAAGATAAGGACAAAGGAAGAAAGTAGCAAATAACTCTTAACTACTTTATAAAAATAAGGTACCCTCTTCCTAATTGCAACATCTTTCCAATAGTTTGAGAATCCTTTTAAATGTACTGTCTTGTATTAATTCAGAATTTTTAAACCTCTCTCTTATTCTCTGTCTCTGCTTATTCAGCTGTGTGGTGTAAAGTATATTTAGATGAGTGTCTGAAACCTGAGTCATGAGTTCTAGCAGTGCTGCATATTAATTGTATGGCTTTAAGTATCTTAAGCTCTCTGGTTTTCAAATTTCTTGCTTTCAAATTTCTTGCTTGCAAAAGAAGATACTGATCAAAACTGTCCTAACACATAGGTTTCTCCAGAAGATAAAATTGTATTGCACATTTATGTATGATGTCATAGTTATTATATTCCTTTCTAGAGTTTAGAAGCTAAATTTTATCAGTTTTATTAGCACTACAAGACAAAAGTAACAGAATCACTGAAAATGGGTATTTCCTCAGTGAAGAGTATTCTTTCATTTCTGCCACAGGAGAGAGAAAAATAATGTTTTATTTTAATATAAGGTGTATAAGACTGGGCTAAATTATCACACCCCTCTCTAAGTATTTGATCAGATAGCTAGATAAAAATTCAGTAAAGGCATTGCTGTGGATTTCATGTTTGTGTACTTCCAAAACTCATATTTGGACTTAGACCCAATGTGATAGTATAAAGAGGCAGGGCATTTGCGAGGTGATTAGGCTATGGGGATTCCACCCTCCTGAATCGAATTAATGTCCTTATAAAAGAGGTTTCACACAGCATTCATCCCCCTTTCGCCTTTGCCTCCCTTGTGCCATGGAGGGACACAAAGTTCATGTACTTGGAGAATTCAGTAAGAATGTGTCACTTTGGAAACAGAGAGATTGGGCTGGTTCCAGACACCAGATCTGCTGAAGTCTTCATTGTAGACTTCCCAGGATCCAGAATTGTGAGAAATAAACTTCTGTTATTTATAAATTACCCAGTCTGTGGCGTTTTGTTATGGCAGCAGGAACAAACTCAGACATGCATTGTGGTAGCCCATCTTCAAATATGCCCAGTGATTCTCATCTCCTAGCAAGCAAACTCTGTGTTGTCCCCTCCCACGCTGAATAGGGTTGATTGGGTTAAAACAATGGGGTACTGTGTGAATTACAAACTGTGATTTCTGAATATAGATTATTATAAAAGGTTTTGCAGCTTCCTCCTTGTTCCCTTGGACCACACCTTCTGGGGACTCTAGTCACCATGTCATGGGGAAAACTAAATTAGCCCTACAGGGAGACCCACGTGACAAGGAACGGAGGTCCCCCTACCAACCGCTGGAAAGGAACCGAAGCTGTGCTCATGTTGACCTAGTTGACTCAGAACACTACATCCCACAGCTGCAGAATACATAACTGTTTTCAAGGACAAATGCAGATATCGATTAAAATAGATAATATGCTACACTATGAAACAATTCTCAATGAAGTCCAAAAAATTTAAATTCTAAAGAGTATTTTCTCTGACCAAATTGGGAAAAGGTAACAAGAGCATTTTTTAAAGACCCCACATATCTGGAAACCAAGCAAAACACTGTTGAATACACAATGGATCAAATAAATTATTACAAATAACGTTAAGAAAAGTTCCAACCAAATAATTACAAAATTAAAACATATCAAAATGTGTTGGATTCAGTTAAAGTAGTGCTCATGGGGGAGTGTGTAGCTTAAATGCTTACATTACACTCAAAAAACCATACAAACTCAATTATTTAAGATCCTGCCTCAGGAAGTCAATAGGAAAAAATATATAAAATTGTAAAAGGCAAATAAATAGAGATATTAGCAAAGTCAAAGGCATTTTAGGAAAAAGATTAAATGATAAAGATTTAGTTAGACTTATCAAGAAAAAGAAAAGATACATATTAACTACAGTAGGAATAAAAGGTGCAAAATCTCTACAGATCCTAAGGACATTAAAGAGTGTATAAGAAATATTGTGAATAAATTTTTCCCCAAAATTATGACCACATAGGTAAAATGGACAAAGTCCTAGAAAATTACAACCTATTTAAACTAACACAAGGTAGAACATCTGAGGTGACCTATAAGAAAAATTTAATATTTGATATTATAAACTTTTTTAAAGTTAAAAATGACAGGCAGGCCTAGATGGTTTCACTGGTGAGTTCTGTCAAACATTTAAGAACAACTACAAAAAAACCCAGTATTTTAAGAAATCTTTTAGAAGAGAAGGGGCAAAGATTGCCTAAGTAGTTCTAGGAGGTTAACATGATTTTGATAACAAAGTCTGTCAAAGACACAAAAAATAAAATTAAAAGGAAACAGACAAAAACAAACAAAATTACAGACCCCTCCTCATTATGAGCCTAGAAGAAAAAAAAAGAAAAATTTTTTAAATTAGCGAATCAAATGGATCAAAACATGAAAATGGCTAGCAGTATTTGTCTTCAAAAGGGTGGAACTACAGTATGTTTTATGTTTGCTCTTATGTCTAAATTATTTTTATAAGAGCAGAATAATTAAAAAAGAAGGAATTTTAAAATGTATTTTTTCCTAATTTTTCAGTTAGTTTTACTCTGTAGAGTAGCAATCCCTTACTACAAAATAAATAAAAGTGAAAAGACAAAAATTGGAAAAATCTTTAACTTTTATGGAAAAAATGACAAAAAATATTGGTTAAGAAAGAAAAAGAAAATACAGCCATAAATGCAATCTAGAATTTGAATCAATATGAGATTTAAATTTTTTAAGTTCCTAATTTTAACCTCATTTTCATTTCAACCCTTTACATGATTTTGTTATAATTGCTATATCATTTAAAACAGCTTTCATTAAGCCTCTAACATTTTAATCCCGTTTTTATTTTTCCTTACTTCCTCAAGGAAAAGGACAATTTGTAGGTTGTTAGGAACTCAATTCCTTAATAAACCTTGGTGGGAGAGAGAAAATGAAAACGAGCCTTCCAGAATTTGCCAAGCCCTCTTTAGTAGATAGCATAACATTAGCAAGACCAGTAGCGAAAGCACTAGCAATAGAGGCATTGATTAGCAATAACAGAAAAAGCATCCTCTCTGCTCTGTTGCCCACCTCCCCACCTAAAACATGTGGGTTTTATGTAGCATTTCCATTCAAGTCCTGCTAAGCAAGAATTCCAGTCCCCCAAGACAGCTCTCTTCCGTCTTGAAGAATGACAAAAGCATGGTCTAATGCAAATACATACATTCAGTTTTAAAAAAGAAAAAAACAAACACAAAACCACAAAAATTGGCAATCTGGGAAAGCACCTGCAGAAAGAAGGAGATGGCCATGTTGCCACAGCAGGCGCATGACAGGGAATTTAGATTTTTCCTTACGGAAACCACACATTTTAAAGTTCATAAGCAACATGTTGCCAATTGAAGTGAATGTGTTTATAAATCAGAGAATATTGGTCCAACCAGTTGGACAACCCTGAGGCTGAGATGTCACCTGCCTTGAAGGCTTCACCATTACAGACTCCGCAGAGGATGGCAGCAGCACCCGCAACTTCAGCCCAGCTGGAAATGAATCATCTGATTGGTTGAGGGACCCTGGCAGAGCTTCTTCCCCAAAAATCTGTGCACAGAATAAGAACATCCTTATCTATTTAGGAAGTTCAATGAAGCTTTTTGGAATAAGACAAAACGAATGGCATCTCACAGCTCAAAGGGAAAAATGGCTAAATTGGAGAAGCTCCAAAAAACTGATATTTTACAGTTTGGTGATTTCAATTATTTAGAAAATGAGTTTTAATTGCTGAAATCATGTTTGCTGATAGTTTAAAACCCCTTGGATACTCCAACTCTTTCCTAATATAAATTTTATCCTATCCATTCTTTGTAACCCTAACAAGCTGGACAAGCCTAGGAAGAAGAAAATGAAAGAAACAAATTATTGACACTTGCAACCACTTGTAGGAATCTCAAGGGAATTGTGCTCAGTGACTAAAACCAGCCCTAGGTTTAAATACTATGTGATTCCAGGATAATGCTTCAATATGATCCCAAAATGTTAATGAAATTTTCTGGAAATGACACATTTGTAAAAAAAGGAGGGAAGATGTGTGGTTTCCAGAAGTTAAAGGGAGTAAATATGTTTATCATAAAGACACCATGAGACTTCCTGATAGTCAGATAAAAGTTCTGTGTCCCCAGCGTTTCCCTGTTAGCATCCTGGCTGTATCATTACTGTACTTTAAGTTTTGAAAGATGTTACCATGGGGTAAGAATGGAAGGGGGCTCTGTATTATTTCTCACAAGTGCAAGTCAATCTACAATTACCTCGAAATAAAAACTGTAATTAAAAGAAGCAGCAAGGACTAATAAAGCTGTTGTCCTGTATTCAACAAAAAATAGAAGCAATCAAGTATCAACAAACATATTTGTTTTCCACACTTAATCTCATTTTTCTGAATAGTTATTCTATGAGGTAGATGTAATTACTGTATTTAAGTTGCAATTTTTTTCAAAAAATGCCTATAAGTAATTTACTCAAATAATAAAACTTTACAGCTACAAAATATTGCATCACTCTTCTGGTACATCTTCATGAACAAAGGTAATAAGGAAGACCTCCAAGAGGGAGTGACTTGCCCAAGGCCACCAAAACAGTCATCAGACAGAAGTTTCAAAGCCTTTTCACTAAGCACTAATTCTTTAATACTGAAACTTGAAATTTGAGAGCAAAATAAAATTTCAGTATAGGCAGAGAGACCTCTAAATCTCTTTCAAAAATCATATTTTCTTGAAATACTACTACTGGTACACTCTAATTCCTTCTGACTGTACCCTGTCATGGAATTCTGACTCATTACAAAACTGACTGGTCAACTCCCAATCTGTCAAGTTCTTAAAATAGGGCCACAGAGAGTTAAATCCAATCTCCTCTATCAATGCAGCTTAACCTTGAATAAAGTATCATGCAGACTCGAAGCTTTTCTTAATGCACCAAGTGATTTCATTCTTTCTCATTCAGTCATCAAGTATTTAAGCAGTATGAACTTCTTCAGGTACCCAGGTAGATAGATCACATTGACAAGTATTACTGAGTTTCTGGTCAATTAATTCTTACAAGTTTTTCAACTGAATGACTGAACTTGTGCAACAAATTTCTTAGTCTGAGATGAAACTTTGCATGCATCCTTGTCAAATTTCATCACGTTTCTCGTAGCATAAGAGACTAAACTGAAAGTAAATGTTGGCAACAATCAGGCAAGGGTTGAAGCTTGTTAAACCCACTAACCAGCTGTGTGGTTTGGGTAAATTACCAGATTGCTCTGAGCTTCTGTTTCCTCATTTACAAAATGGGGATAATGATAGGTACTTCATGGAATTAAGTTCCTCCCCAGTGACTGCCTTGGGCTAGCCCACGAGAGATGTGCCACCCAAGCTCCTTCTTCCTGGGGTAACTGGCATTCAATCTGTGGGTGATGGGAAGTTGGGGGAATGGAACAAAGACCCACTCTTCTCACCTCATTTCAGGGCATCTCAGCACAACTTGGCAGCCACCCTAGCTCCGAGCTCCCAAGGAACGGCTAAGTCCACCATTGCCATGGCTTCGCGGTTCAACTTCTCTTGCTCACTCTCCTTCCTTCTCCTTCCTGCAGGTGATTTTTCCAGGGACCAGTCACGCTCCCCAGGGAACCACTTGCAAGTCAACCTCCAAGTCTGAATTTGCTTCTCAAAGAACACGACCTAACACACATAGCTGTTTTTGCATTTTGAGCAGATGCTCTTAATTGTCTAAATGTTAAATTAAGTAGAAACTACCCAACTTCTGTCCCTTTTCACCAGTATTGAAACCTATTATTTTTATCCTCTCTGGTGTCAAAAAGCGAGGTGAGGCTTTCCCTGGCTATAATTTCTGTCCTTATACACTTGATTTCATTATCTGTCTTACTTTCTGTCTCTCTCTCATTCCCAAATCTTTCTTCTTTGATACCCTCACATGCTCACTCTTTCTCATTTTGTGTTTGCTCATTCTTCCTCTCATGTCTCTGCCTGGCATCCTGCCTCCCACTCTCTCAACTGCACCCTTTCTTTCGTCTGCGATTCTCTCAATCTTCTTTCTATATTTTCTCTTTGATACTGTCTCACATTTATTTTTATTTATTTTAGTATTTTTTTCCTTTGTCACCTAGCATAACAATTCCTACCCTATGTGACCTAGGTGAATTTCTACCCTGCTTAATTCTGCTTATCTTTAGGAAAAAGGATGCCTGAGGTCAAAATTACCCCTTGTGACTAAACAGGCTTAGAATGGTGGTACCCAAGAGAGCAGCTCACTTGACCTCTGAAGAATGTCTAACTTTATTAAAAAATCATTTCTGTGCTAGATGACACTCCCCTAGCACCATGACCTTTGACAATCACCATGACAATGACCAGAGGAAACCACAAAAGGAGAAAGAGGAAGGATGACCACACTGGGGTTCTGAGGCAGTCTCTGCCCATATCCAGAAAAGACATGAATATTCATCCTGTTGTTTTTAATGCCCAGTCCCCTCATTAAAGATGGCTGATCTCTGCCTTCCTGGCTCTCAGAAGCTGAGAAGTAGATTTGTGAGCCAGGCTCCCACTTCTCAATTCCATGGCCATTGAATAAAGCCTGCAATGCTAGAGGCTCACTTTTAGTTTCCCTTATTGGCTTTGCAGCTCAGAAAAGGGAAACATCTTACTCTTGGAGGAACTACCTTTGTCGGTAACACCTTTTGTCAGGTTTCCTCTCCAAACTCCTTGAATTTCTCAGCCTCTGTCTCTCTCTATCCACCCCCACATCATCTCTCTTCACTGGTTATCCCGTCTTCTTGTTTCTGTCTCTCTCTATCCACCCCCACATCATCTCTCTTCACTGGTTATCCGTCTTCTTGTTTTCAACGCATGCCACTCGTTAGGATGCAAAACTAAATCTCTCAAACTTAAACATAAATATCATTTCCTGAGACTACACCTCCCACAGGTATTCTAACACTCTCTCTACTCTTCCCAGCCAAACAGGTTGAGAGTAAAGCCCAAACTCATTGTCTTCATGTTGTCACCTTCAGCTCATTTCTCGGTTCACTGCAATCAGCTCCCCGATCCCACAGCTCTGCAGGGACTTCTCTAATGTGAGATCCTACCACCATTCATTCCAACAGCCTCAGCTCCCACCCTCCAAGACTAAACACATTCTGCCCTCAGCATGTGGACTCATCCCTCCCTCTGGAATCACTAGTCTCCTGGTTTCCATGACACCACTACGTTCCACCCACAATCTTCCCCCTCCTTCTCATTTTTATATTCACTGAAAAAGCACTTCCCTGCCCAGGTCTTTCCTGATCTCCCTGAAGGGTCACACACACTCCTGTTCTGTGCTCCCTTGGCACATACAGATCCCCTTGCTGAGGGTCTCAAACCTTATTCTTGTAGAGAATGAAGATATACTGGTCTTGCCACCAGAGCTTCTAACAAATAGTACTAGGTAGGATTCAGGAAACTTAACACAATCCTCCCAGGGATGGCAGTGCTTAACAAAACATTGCTTGGCATGACATTCCCCACTCTTTATGGTGACAATCTGTTTGGCTGCCTGCCTTTTGTATTACCTATAAGCTCCATAAGGACATGGGTCATGTCCATCTGGCTCAGCACATTTTCTCCAGGAATTAGTGGGGTGCCTGCCAACTTGTAGATGTTGGAAAGAAGAGAGCTTGGTATGGGGGAAAGCATAGGCTTTTAGTGAGAAGATATTTTCAGAGGTTCTAGGGGAAGAAAATTAGTAAATGGCACAGGGTTCGCGTTCTGTGTCATTATCTTTCATTCATTTCTATGTCTCCTTCATAGTTTTTAAAAAAGGTAATGAACCACACAAAGAAGTGACACATTCCATATATCCAAGACTTATAGAGATTCTGATTTAATACAATTGTGATTCTGACTTTCATTAGTTGTGATACCTGCTCTCTCAAAGGTTAAATGGGGATCTAAAATTATGTGCACCATTCTAAGGAATAAGTGAAGAAATGTGTTTTAATGGGCTTAATAAAGTGCTCAACACATAGAATGTGCTCAGCAGACAAAGCCAGCTCAAGATTATTGTAACTATTATTGGCACAACATCGTTCATTACTTTTGGGTGTATTTTTCTTAAGGGCAATAATGCCACTCAGCCTACTTTTTAAACTCTTTTATTAGAAGAACATTACATATATTATTGTTGAATACTTTGCTGACTTTCAGAGAGAATACGGCTATAACATAAACCTACTCTCTACTAGCCTCATTTGTAAAGGAATTATATTTGACATTGATTTGTCATAGGACGTGGAGATCTTAGAATGAGCAAAACTTACACTTGAATACAGCTTTTAACTCTGGAAGCTAGTCATTCATAGAATACAATCTTAACTGTCTTGATACTGTTTTGAATGTAACCTCCAGTTTTGACGACAGTACACGATTGTCTTGAAAAATATTTTTGGCTTGTTTTTGAGAAGTTATCTCTTAAGCCCTGTGGTCAAACAGCTTACATTCTAATTAAGAAACTTAAAGCAACTAGGTAATATCGTTTATAAAGAAACATTAAACATGAGTCATTATCTATGATGCCTTAAAAATAAATTACAAAGTGTCAGATGTTCCACTCTTTCTCCTTTTTAATTAACACCCTGGTCTTGATTAGATGTGTTTAACTTTTTTAAAAACAAAAATGGGAAGGTTTTAAAATATAAAACAAACAGCTAGAAATAAGTCTTATTACTTCATGGAAAGCTTTGTACACCTCTTCATGTCTTAAATTATCTTTCTTTTACAACACAAACTAAAATCTGTAGGTGTGTAGACTAGACCTTCAAGTCTGATACATGAATTCTCAGAATTCCAAAAGAAGGTCCCTGAAATTGATGGTTACTATTAAAAATTTAAGTAGAAGAAAGCACATCAATTTCCTAATTTAATCTTTAGTTGATTCTAGTAGAGTTTTACACAAATTGTACTTAAACATTAAACCAACACATATAAAAATTGAAGTAGGGGGTTATAATTTATCCTAATTCATTGATGGGTGGTTAAAGAACATATATTCTTTAAGTAGAATGAAGAAATAGAAATATTTGGTGAAGGGATGCCATAACTATTTTGCTAATAGATGCTGTCTACATAATTACTAAGATAAGGGGCAGTCTTTTTTTTTTTTTTCTTTCCTGAGATGGAGTCTTGTTGTGTCACCCAGGCTGGAGTGCAGTCGCACAATCTTGGCTGACTGCAACCTCCACCTCCTGGGTTCAAGTGATTGTCTGTATTCTATCACAAGTGGCCACCATCACACCCAGCTAATTTTTGTAATTTTAGTAGACATGGGGTTTCACCATTTTGCCTAGGCTGGTCTCGAACTCCTGACCTCAAGTGACCCACCTGCCTCGGCCTCCCAAAGTGCTGAGATTACAGGCTTGAACCACCACGCCCTGCCAAAAGCAGTCTTAAAGATGAATAATGAGGATGCTAATTTAATAAAATTTGCATTTTATTAAAATTCTGATCCAATAAATATTTTGCTATAGTTAGAATGATTCCATCATTGAATGTGAAATGTCCGTGGAAGAAAATAAATATCAAACAAATTTTAATGAACTTCTCAATTTTCTTTCACTCAAGTTATTATTTGCACTTTTGCTCCACGTCAGAAAAACAACAGAGGGATTTTTAAAAGTATTTACTTATATGCTGCGTTGCTGAAAGATAATTATGTTAAAGCTGGCACTCAGTAATGCAAACGTGGGCCACCACTGCTTTCTCTCCATCAGTATGATAATTGCAGGGCGTACACGTCACACAAGGTAGCAAGAAAACAATTCCAATAAAGAGCCCCATAGCGAGTTCTGCAAGAATCAATGCTCACTCCCTAAAATCTGTAAATACTTAGGAAAGCGGATGAAGGCACAGGCCTCTCTTGGTGTGCTGGTGTGTATACAGGTATCCTGTATTTAAATTTTTATACTTTAAGTTGTGGTCACAAGGTTGGTAAAATACTGGAAGAGGCCTTATTCTTAAAATGGACTGTTTAGCAATGGAGACACAATTAATAGATTTTTAACAAAATTAGACTCTGGATTGTAAGAACTGTGTTGGGTTTTAAACAGTCAGTGCTCTCACTTCTCTATTTAAAGATGTTATCAAGGAAAAGGGACTCACATAACTCAGCTAAGACATTTTATGCATCTAAAAAGTGAAACTACTTTTATATAATATTTAGCATATATCACAGGGAAGGGGGCAATTTATTTCATTGCTAGTACTTAGAAGCTTAAGAGTGACATCATTCTGATTATTCTGAGAGAAATACTTTCTCCTTAAGAACATTTTTCCTTAATTTCTCCTAAAGAGGACAATTTCAAAATTCATTGAAATTAATAGACATTTACTGATAACTATTTAAGGTCATCCTAGAAAAGGAAGACAAACAGGCAAAGCCTCCATTAATTTGTTCCAATCAACTGAGTGTGCAAAACCCAAGGGAAACATTTCCTGGCTTCCTCCTCTCCTGTGTCTGATGTTCCAGGAGAATCAGGATGTGACACTTCAGCCACCAGGGCTGCTGTGCTCTCCATGGTAAGGCACTGAACTTCCTATTTGCTTCACCATATTATGACACTATATTATGACCATATTATGACACTCTTATCTTTGGTAAAATGATAATTAAGCATATAGTCTTTAAGTTTCAGTAAGTATATTAAAAAAAGAATAGAAGCATTTAAAATAAAATTATTTTAAAGAAATGTAATTCTCTTTCTTAACAATGCCAATAATTAGCATAACATCTTAAGCAATTATGAGAAGAATGACTTGAATTTAGAATGTATTAAATCATTTCCAAACAGAATTCAGTAGGTCCTTTTTCTTGTGAATATTTTTCCTTACTGTGATTTTTGAAATCATTTTGACAACTTTTTAACTTCCATATTTTCCTTAAATATAACTTTTTTCCTTTTACTGTACTATTTCATGAAATCTATTTTTTAATAGACCAATATTTTAAATTTGTTTTGATCAAAGCACTTTGCTGGTTGAATAATCATTGTAAGTAGAATTTAAATAATTACTTCTGGACTTTCCAAAACACAAGTGTTTTTCTATATTTATTTCTCTGTATCCTTTATTTCTCTTCCTATCACTCCTCTCTATGTGGGGAGTATCTTGTATATGGTGTGGGTCAAAGAAAAGACCACTGAGGAATTCTGTGAACATTTTTGTGACTTGTTGGTTATTGCATAGTTTGAACAAATTCTGTTCTGAATATTGTAACCACATAATCAGCTCAAATGCCCTTGTGCCTAAAATCTCCAGCCATAAATTATACAAGCCATATTGACTGTTTGCAGGTTTATATTAACAAGTAAACAGAAAATTTGAAGTTTCACATTATGTAAATATTTAAAGTATAATTTACATACATTTACATAATACTTTGCTAATTAAGCTAAAAAATCACATTTACATGAAAAAATAATTTATCCTACACAATTTAAGTAAACCAGCTTTTAATTTCCATAAGGTAAATACAAATGTAGAAGAATAATGAAAGTTAAATTTTATATTTAACATGATATTTAGAAAGCCAAAAAAAGCCAACAGAGGCAGACAATTTTTAATGCAGTCCCCTTGAATCTGAGTTAAGATATTAAATGGAAGTTACATAGATGTTATGCTAGCTCATGATTCAAAGGAATATAGTGAAATTTTACATATTATGAGTTTTCTATTTTATATAAAAACACCACATTGAAAAAAAGTGGCAGAATATCAGTATGCTTTTTCCCTTTTTGAACATTGAATTTAAGCCAACTATGATTGAGAGGAGAAAGTGAAGTTTTAAAAGGAAAGCAACAGAACGGCCGGGCACAGAGGCTCACACCTGTAATCCCAGCACGTTGGGAGGCTGAGGTGGGTGGATAACCTGAGGTCAGGAGTTCAAGACCAGCCTGGCCAACATGGTGAAACCTCGTCTCTACTAAAAATACAAAAATTAGCTGGGTGTGGTGGTGGGCGCTTGTAATCCCAGCAACTCGGGAGGCTGAGACAGGAGAATCACTTGAACCCGGGAGGCAGAGGTTGCAGTAAGCCCGTATTGTGCCATTACACTCCAACCAGGGTGATAGAGTGAGACTCCATCTCAAAAAAAGGAAGGAAGGAAAAGAAAAAGAAAAAAGATAAAGAAAATCAATAGAAGGCACTAGAGACCTGGTGTGAAGGACAGTGTGGAAGTGACTGGATGGAGGAAAACGGCTTCCCCATCAGAAAGTGCCTCCGTGTGTGTGTGGTGGGAGGACACAGCCGTGCACACGAGTGTGGTGAGCACTCTTTGGAGACAAACCTGGGTGTGAGCCTGGCTGCACTAGCTGCCCTAGTAACCTGGACAAGGTGACTGTTTGTAAATCGGGGCGATCTATTGGAGGAGGCAGTAGGGAACAAGGAGAAGAGTCAGCAGCCGACCCAGGCCAGAGCTGGCTGTGAGCTGGACTCATGGGTAACAGAGGAAAGAGCAGGTCATGTTTGGTTTTGAGAACTATGCTGGTGAGGCAGGGCAGACACGTGTGTGGATTTGCTGTGGGAAATGAGGTAGAGGCAAGTATTGAAGTTGATGCCTGGATTAAGTCTGGAGCAACCATGCAGGGTGGAGGAATCTAACTTTCAGATTAAACAGCTTCGATGGGACATTCTTGTAAACACCCAGATGGAAACAGTAATCAAGCACTGTGCTGTGCTTGTGTAGCTCAGAGAGGTCCGTGTCTGGGGACACACATGTGGATATAGTGACCACACTTCAGATGCATTTAAAGACGGGGAGGAAATGCTGGCTCCTAGAGAGAGAGCACAGGGTGGAGCCTCCTTCTCCAGTAAGACAAATGGTGTAAGAGAGATGCTGATCTAACACTGCACACGGAGTACTGGATGAACAAGGCTGCCAGGGAGCAAAAGCTTATCAGGGAAATAAAGGTGAAGCATACTTGGTGATGTGTTGGGGCATATTGTTGTGAATATTAAAAGACACATTGAAGAATAATGAAAGTTAAATTTGATATTTAACATGATATTTAGAAAGCCAAATTGTTTAAAGCCGACAGAGGCAGACAATTTTTAACGCAGTCCCCTTGAACCTGAGTTAAGATATCTAAGAGGACACGGGAGAGACATGGGGAAGTCGCTGAAGGTTTTGAACTGGGATTGGGGAGATAGTGAATAAAGTATTTAATAATACAGTATTATACGGGTGGACTAGAAATGCAGAGACCATAGCAACAAAGATCTTGAGAAAATCATGTAAGTAGTTGAGCTTTGGGCTAACAAGAGCTTGGATTAATGTAATTGCAGAGGAAACACAATGACATGACAGATATGGAAAGGATTTGGGAGGAAGAGAGGTAGGATGTGCTGAGAAGTTGTTGGGGATGGACAGCCACAGTGAACACAAACTGGTTGGGTTACAACATACTGCCTCTCCTTAACTCAGGCTGATCTTTCATGTTCCCTAAGAGGTTCCTCCCAGGACATTAAAACGTATAATTTTTAATATCAGTTCTGTTATTTCCTGACATAATATTTGCCACATTAGCAACTTCCTACATTGCCTGGTTGTATGTGGCTGATACAGAAAACTAAAACAAATAAGAAAAAAAAAAAGTTAAAATAGTGCGGCTAGTGACTATTGTTCTTTCTCGCAATTTGAACATTTTGTATTTTTGTGCTATGTTTCCTATTTTCTGAAATTTGATGTTAAAAGAATGTCCCCACTGGTATCAATGTAAACATGAAACTTTTAAGGAACTTGGAATAAATTTATTTCGGAGAGTCAAAGAAAACCAAGAAACAAATATAATGTGCATCTGCATAGCTGCACATTTTATAAAAGAGAAAAATCCACATTCAACAACAACTCAGGGGTCCTTGTCAAATCAAAAGGTTATATAAGCTAGGATGAGGTGCATCCACACTTCAATTTGTTCAAGTCACGTAATTTTATTTCTCTAAATAGTCCTATTATGTGAATTCAGTTCTAAGTTTTTATATGTGTATCTGTATGCACGTTTGTTTATTCATTTGTTTTTGCATTGGAACCTATTTAAAAAATTTTTTAAGGTGTTGAAAGCTAAACTATGAATAAGAGTAGACATTTTATACACACATTTTTGTCTCAGTAATTTAAATGTATCATTCCTAAAAAGATTCATGCCTAAAAGAAGGACAAAATATTTCTTAAACAAAAACCCACAGTGGTCAGAAACATAGTAAATGGTAATAATTCATGGGTATAATGTGTGGTGTGTTTTGTTCTTATAACCACAGTGTTGTTTTATGTTATATGCTATCACAAGAATGTTGTTGGATGGTTCTTCAAATATGTCCAGGGTCCTAGGTGTCCTATAATAGGTGAAGGCTAGCTGACTCAGAGATCAGTTTTTTCTTTTCAAAATGGAACCACTAAGATTAAACTGTTAATAATAATAATAACAGAAAGCAACAGACTTTCCCTGCTAGCTCTTGACAGCAAGCAGGCCCTTGGGCTGCCATTGTGTTGGGGTCAGCACATTTGTTCGCAGAGCAAACATCCCAGGAACAGGACCAGCCTGGATTTCCCCACGGAGCTTCCAGACATGGTCTAGCGGATGCCTTTGGCTCTAACCCAGACATAGAGTGAAAACAGGAAGGAAACATGCAAACCACATGATACCCATCTAAAATGTAAGAATCAGTTAGGCAATACCCATAGGCTCAAATGATAAGACAGCCAATGATTATTTTTTAAAAACTGAGAATGTTAAATCCTTTCTTAAGGATTGATAATGCATGCTACAAAAGGATAACTTTTCTTAAGGTTGTATTGTGTAATTTGATTAATTAAAATTAAATATATCTTAGAAATCTTTACAAAGATGTTTAAGTAAGAACATAAGTCAATCGATAGAGGCTTCCCAAAAGCGTCACTCACTAATCTACAGGTAATCGTCTGAGAAAATAAAAAGAACACTGTATGAGTTTTTTCCCTACAATTTAGAAGGCACTTCTGAGTTGCACTCTGATGTTGTCTTCTGACCCGTCATTCTTGATATATTTAATGGAGGTGTGTGTCTCAGGTAAAGGGTTCCTGCAAAGCCATCTTGCAATTTTAAAGTTCTCGGTTGCCTCAATTTTATACATAAGTGCAGGGGAAACACCCACACAAAAAAAGCCATTTAGATGTGTGAGTCAATGAGTCAATTCAAACGGATGGGCAGACATAAAATCTTTGAAAATTATTTTTCCACCCCCATCTCTTTTTAATTAAGTGACGCATCATTCATAAATGTGTGCTCTTTAATTATGTACTACAAAAAGAAGCAGGGCTCTACCTTCCCCTTTCTGTGCTCTGAGCTGTAACAAGCTGTTCGTTCATTTCTTTCTGTCGCGTTCACCATTATATACACTCAATAAGCAATTGCTGATCGAATGAATCACCTAGCTTGGAAGAAGGTAAGTTCCTTTTGTGGTACACAGAGCTGGAAATCAGAAAACTAGATTACAGCCTAAGTTCTGTCTTTTAAAATAGGCGATGCTGAAACACTTATTTTAACTTGCCTCAGTTGACACATTTATAAAATGAGTTAAAGAAGAATGCTTACCTCACACAGTTGTTATAAGAATTAAACACATGACACATCAATGAAGTATAAATAAATGCTAAATAAAGCAGCTCTCATTAAAGGGGGTTGGAATAATTCATGGCAATTAAGAAAGATTTAGATTCCCTTAGAATGGCTTGTTGCCCCGGTGTGTTAGGATTCAAACCTCAAGACAGAAAATCAGAGGACTGCTCAGTGCAATATGATCCTAGTGACACCCAGGTTGATTAACTTATTTTGGAGATAAGCTATCTGCAACAGAGGGATTCAAATAAAAAACTTTAAAAGATGCTCTTTGTTTAAGACTGAATTTTAGCCGTTGGAAGTGAGAAAAAAACATTCAACATAAGGTTAATACTTGAAAAACAAATTCGATGTAGTTGTCAAATTCTGGGTAAATGTGAGCATTAGTTTTAGAATGATTACGAATGCTGTGGGTGGGTTATGTTCACCCTGTGTATTGTTTCAGACAATGTTCTATTATACTACTGTGTGACTATGGCTATCCATGGGGCTTCATCAGCTGAAAATTTGGAAGAAAAAGAGTATAACATGAAGGTAAAGTTAATTTCTGTTTGAATATGACAGGTTCTTATTTTTGAGAGCTTGTGAATCAGATGGAAAGGAACTCTGTGAAGAGTGATTCGCATATGTTCATATAATTTTTGTCCAGGCACACAGAATGCTCACTTGAAGCTCTTGTTAAAATAAAACATCTCAACAACAAAGGCTGAATTAAGATGATCTTTCACTAATCAGGTATCATATAAAACCCTTGTAAATTAGAATAACATGTTTTGCAGCTTTAGAATAAAGCTAATTTCAACACAATTCTATACACATACTTTGAATAGAATCTAATTATATTACAATAAATACAATGTGCTTCAGATGTAATGGCATCAGAACAAAATGCAAGTAATTTGGAACAAGATCTTCATAAAGTATCACACTGAGAAATAATGCATCGCAAAATACTGTTGATCTTCACTATTTTTTTTCTATAAAATTTAATTTTCCAAAACGAGTTTGTCATTTTTTTCGGGGTCTTGTTGCATAAAATGTGCAACACGCATCATACACATATTGTTCCCTGTTGGAAGTTGTCTAGGTCCTGTGTTTGAGTTTTAGGGCAGTTACCTAGCTGTGAAGTCAACCACAGAGAGCTGGGAAAGTGGACTCGGTGGATTCGGCCTGAAACATTGGAACTCAACACCTCTCTAAGGTTCAAATAAGTGAAGGTAGCGAAATACCCCATTTCTACATATTGGTGGTTATTAATTTTCCACTGTCTTATGGCAAATAAAAGTTCTCATCTCTGTAGTACCTACTCTAAGTTTCTTTCCATTCAGCAATATTTATCCCTTCTGGTCTCCTTTGTCAGACAGGGATAGAATTGCAGTCATTACTAATACGAAAAGAATGTCATGAAAAATTTTCTCTTCTCATCCCTAAGGCCATGCCATCAATGTTGCTCACTCATTCATTTATTCCCATCCAGAACACACTGAGAACCAACTGTAGATTAGAACCAGTAATAGAGAATGCGGTACAATGTAGAAAAAATGTTAAAACTGCTTTACAATTTTCAAAGAGGTAAGAATACAAATGAACTCTCTTCGACTCCAAACATGAACCCTTCATCTGAATTAAAAACAAATGTGGATGCAAGTGACAGATCCATTTTTTTCTTCTTCATTCTAGACATTATTTCCATCCGTGTTTTTCTTTTTTGTCAATCTCTGCTACCAGTGGCTTCCTTCTTTCAGCCCCCAACCATGCATAAGTCTTACTCATCTGAACACACACAAACACATACACACATACACACACATGCACACACACCATTTCTAATTCCTTCCTTCTTCAAGCATCTTTCTTTGTTCTGTTACTTTCATTACCTCTATCCTTATAATCTCTACTGAATTACGTGAAGTAGCTACACTCACTTCCTCCCATTTTCAACATCTGTTCAGTCACAAAACCTGTCAATCACGCCTCACCTCCTATCGCTTACCCGAAGCTGCTTTCTAAAGCCTTGCAACGCGACCACTCAGTTCTAATTCACCATTCCTAAGCCTCCAGCAATCCTCTTCCACCGCGCTCCTTGCAGCCTTCAACGCTGTTCACTACAGTTTGTGCCATTAGGAGCATCTTTGCGAACAAATTTAAGTACAGCTTGAATTAAGGCGTGGCATATATCAACCATTCAAATTGTTCTTCAAAACCATCCCCCAATTAAAAAAAAAAAAACTCACTTTCTGGGATTCAGAATAAACCAATGCAGTCTGCTTATTTAAATACAAACAAACAAACAAAACCTCTCTTTTTCTTTTGGGACCTTACTTGCTTTCTCCCCTCCTTAAAAACAGAACCTCTTCCTGAGTGAATCTCCCAGCCACTTCCCTTCTGACAGTATTGGGAAGGCCACTTTAGTCTCCACATCTTACTCCCTTAGAACATCCTTCTTTTCCATGTATTCAGGTTTTAGTTGTACTGGGAACCAGTTCAGACATGGAGACTTTTCTAACCAAAAAATAAAACAACAACAACAACAAAAAATAGTGAATAAAGATACTCATTTCTTTTACTTCCTAATACAGTTGTCTAAACTCTCATTCATTTATTTTCATTTTTTATGACTTACATAAGAAGATATAATGTAATAACCTGAACGTGCACTTTAGAATCTGAGAGATCTGGGTTAACCCAGACTCCCACTCACTAGCTTTCTGATTCCAGGGAAATTACATACTTTTCCCAATACCTGGTTTTTATGTGTGTAAAAGGGGGCATATCTGACCATTACCTTGGTGAAGGGTAAGGATTTAATGAGATTATATAGTCTCTAGCACACAGATGGAAAACAGTAGGCATGCAGTTAATTGTCATAGTCTTCATCCTTTTCGTATCTTATTAGTATATTTTACCAAATGAAACCTTTACCAGATGAATGCGTCATGACTTCTAGATTCTGGCAGCGTTCCTCCACCACCCTCTCCTTCCACCTTCCCTGCACCCAGTCAGCCAGCTACTCTGTGACCTGTTCAAAGCAGCAGCAACACTATCCTTTTGTCTCCAAATGTTGCTTAATTGTTCTAGGCCTTAGTCTCCTGAACTATAAAATGGATTAAAAATGGGTATCTCATAGAAGTGTTGAAGGATCAAATCAAAGAGTGTACAACGAGTATAGCATCACCTGGCAGGTAGTAAGAGCTCAAAATATGCAGTTTCCATGGTGATGACGGGGATAAGGATGTCCATCATTTTGATGATGGAAAAAGGGTGTTGAAATCGCCATTCACACTGGGAGACTTTTACTATTTTCCTCACAAACTTCCACACTGCTGTTTTAGGGGGCCGCAGGGGACTGCATAAACAAATTCATCGATCTCACCTTTACAGTATGGTGCCAAAAAATAAAAAAGTGAGAAGTGAAAACACGTAGAAACTGTAAAAGCAAGAGCCTCAGAGACTTAAAAATGCATGTTAGAAAGCCTCCATTTATACAAGAAATAACGAACAGAAAGTGGTGTAGACGAAGGTGGAAATGCCAAGAACCCAGAGTGTTGTCTGCACTTACTCCATTAGCACAACACTGAAATCTGAACAGCGCGGTGCTGGAAATTCCCAATCCATGCGGCCTGTGATTGCAGAATGATGCGAAGGCAGATGATGCCAGAGACGGCGCTGGGTTCAGAACTATGCATCTACCTGGTTAACCACTGAATAGTCTTTTGAGGGACTGGGCAGGACATTTAAGAACCACTCTAGGCCCGGCGCGGTGGCTCACGCCTGTAATCCCAGCACCTTGGGAGGCCGAGGCGGGCCGATGACAAGGTCAGGAGATCGAGCCCATCCTGGCTAACACGGTGAAACCCCATCTCTACTAAAAATACAAAAATTAACTAGGCCTGGTGTCGGGCACCTGTGGTACCAGTTACTCGGGAGGCTGAGGCAGGAGAATGGCATGAACCTGGGAGATGGAGCTTTCAGTGAGCCGAGATCACGCCACTGCACTCCAGCCTGGGTGACAGAGCAAGACTGTCTCAAAAAACAAAACAAAACAAAAGAACCACTCTATACTGTCTACGAGTCCGTCTTTATACATCTAGGTACCTACATACACATACGGATTTTTGGTTTTCCTTTTGTCTTTTGCTTTTTCTCCCCTGAGGTTAACTCAATGCAACACTTTGGTGTTCTTCCAAACTCCCATGTTAAAGAGCTGTACTTGAACAGCTATGGAAGGAAAGAGTGGAGATGGGCAGCCCTGACCCATACTGCAGTGCATGTGGGGCCCTCACAACGACCCCACTCAGGTTAGTCGGTCGGCAGAATGTTTTTATCAGCAGCACAGTTGCCCTTCTGCTCTGACACTCACAACAAAAGGTCTCCACGGTGCAGCCGTCCTCAGTCACCCTGAAGTCTCCAAATAGCAGACCAGGAAACATATTGAAAAATATATGGATATGTAGGGAGTTTCTTAATTTTATATAAGTACGTTTTAAACTATTCTAACCCAAATGTAGGAAGACCTTCCGAAGTACCTTGGCTCATTGCAAAAGTCTTTCCAAATAGAATGTTGAATTTATTAAAGCGATGGCAACCTAATGAGTGAGTTACCAAACTACATTTCAGAGGAGAAAAGCGAACTGGGCCAATGATAAGTGGAAGTTTTTGCTTAGGACAGCAATTGCTGGATACAGAAGTCTGTGAGTTCAAAGTGAGCAGAGAATGACCGACTCTGCACATCTTTGAAATTGAATCTGAAAATTCAGATTGCAATTGCCCATCATCTTGTTCACGGCCACTATCTTTCCTAATAATGTACAGCATTTTCCCAGTGGACTTGCTGTTAGAGCTTCTAATAGGGAAAAGAAGACTCCTGAATTCCACGGTGTTAGGGGCAGAGGACCCTGCAGTAGCTGAGGGATTACTGTTTCAGATATGCAGAAATCCCAAGTCAGTCTTCTGATATCCGTGAGTTTCATCTGTGCTGCACTAATTTCTGAAATAATGCTCACTGAACGAATAAGAAATAAATAAAAACAAAAACAACCTCAAATCATGTAAATGACTTGTTGGTTTTCTGTTTCTGTGTTAAATGGTTTAGTCTCTCTTTTGCAATTTAGGACAAATGCTCCTTGCCCTTCCGTGATGATTTGTTTTTCGATATGTTGTACTTTACACGTTATAAGGAAGATCAGAGAAATCATGATCTTAGCTTTTCCTATTAAGTTGAAACAAATATGTAGAATTTTTGCTTTGTTTTTCCTTACAAGAGAAACTTGACATTGGTAATTTCATGAAGTTAACCCCTCTGGAGAATGTTCTCCTTGATTCTGTCATAATACATTTAAGAAAGTCCTTGGTCAGTTTCAGGCAGATATCACATCTGTCACTTGAGGGGCAGAATTCTTTGAAAACTCAGAGACAATGGGGAGGCTTATGGTCACTGAAATGTCAGCTTATCACAGGAGGCTGACTCCCAAGCCTGAAAGAATTCAATCTAATGTAACTCATGTCTACTCAAATGCCTCCTGTTCTTGGCCTTTTAAACTTTTTTTTGCTATAAAACTTGAAATATTCCAATACTCAGGACATTTACTGATGATGTTCTGCTAAAATGTATCTAAAAGATTTAGATATTGGAAGCAGATATTTTTGAATTTAATTAGTCCAGGACAATAAAAGGAAGATGATTTTTCTCCTTCAGCAGTTCTGTGCAGCCTACATTCATATCCTGCTTGATATCAGGAAGGAATCTATCCTGAGAACCAGTGCCCTTACCTCTGCAGTCTAAAGGTTAGAGCAAAGTGCTGAGTGCTGGAGTCACGAATTTCCTTTTAAGTGACAGATTCCCTGACAACTTTAACAGGTGTAGAGTCAGCAAATAAAAATATGTGTGTTCTAAACTTTTTACTCTTTGACATTGGCAGTTGACTCAGTGGGTCAGAGAATTATGTTACCTGTTCATGCCCTTGGTTTTGAGCTCCAGACAGGTCTATAAAGTGGATTCTATCTCTGAAAATGAGTTAACAGTCATTTTGCAGTGTAGCCATGACTGTGAGCCAGTCAGCACAAAAAGAGTAACGGCAACATTTTCTAACAAAAATGAAAAAATATATAATTATATACATATAAATCTATATTGATGATCAGTTTATATGTACATTATATATATCATACTGATAGTATGATGTTTGTGTGCATATACACACACTGATCATCAATATTCTCTAGAGTGGAAAAAATGTTAGTTTTGAATTCCAGATCTCCAATGATTTTCCGGGAACCGTTGGCCAAATTCTCTAGTTTTTCTAAACCTCGGCTTTTTTCTCTGTTAAAAAAGGGTATCATAACATCTGCATGATTATTTTAAAAAGGATTTTGTATATATATGTATGTAAATATATATAAATATATAAAAATAAATATGTAAATGTATAAATAAATAAATAAATATATATATATAACCACACATATAAAACTGACTGCATCAGAGTTCGATACATTGGATAAAAAATGTTTGATTCGTATTCAGATATTTTCATTTAAACACCTGTGTAGTCTTATGGATCTTTAAATCTCATTAGATATCTGATATGCCACATTTTTACATGATTATAAACTGGAGTGAGTGCTTAAAACCCATGATAACAGTTCCTTCATCCCAGACTTGATGGTAGGAAAAGCCGACGCTTCTTGTATTACAAAAGTTACCTGCTTCAAAAGAGAATGACAGAAAGGGTAAATTCCCTGACAGCCTCTTCATAAAATGGTCTAACTCCCTGGTAGCATTGTCTGGTGCTAGATCTCTTGCGGTTAATGTTTGTTCTCTCCAGGTTCCCGGGGCCAACCAGCTTTGTGACCCTGTTGCGACATTCACTCCTCAAACCCTGTGCTGCAGACGCGTGAGCTCCTGACGATCCAGGAGTGCCCCAGCTCCACAGCTGCACAGGCCTGGCCCTGCCCCAGCCTGGCCCTTCTGAGCATTGCTCAACTATGGCAATAGGTTCTCCCTCAAGACACACAAATGATCAAGACTGACCTGTCCCGCAGAAGCAGACTGTTGATTCAGTCCCTCATCTGCAGCAGTTACTGTCCTTGATTTTCACTGGAATTTAGTTCATTCTCTAGGGTCTTAGTGTGTATGAATGTATGAGTGCAGATACACATGCAGATATAGATATATAAAGATATATCTCCATCTTTTGAGTTTTCAGCACCCTTGTGCAAGGATTGGCGTTCTCCATGTGAGTGCTTAGAACTCAAAAGGCATTAAGATTGCACAGTATAAAAAAATGCACAGGGTAGTATTACACACACGTGTGCGCACGCATGCACACACACACACATGCATGCACACACACGCACAGACACACACACACAGGATATGTGAATTGAATGTACTTGACTCTATTCACTTCTTGGTTTCAAGGATTTAGGCCCCACCCTCCCACACCCCAAATTTACAACTTTACAAAGCCACTTTTCTGTTGAGCTCTGAATAAATGAATTAATCATTGCATGAGAACGGTTTGAATTCAAGTGTCTGGAACTAGGCTGGTTTGTCCTATGTGGGAAAGAGCTGAGCCACAGACTAGTAAACCAGCACATTTCCAGGCAGTTTCACACAATAGCCAGCAACAGTCCCAAGAGGAACTAGGTCAGAGCCCGAGGAAAAGCACAATCCGGCTTTCCGTTTCCCAGGAACTGCTGGCTGTTTGCTGACCTTTACGAAGAGTGTCTTTAAAAGTTTCCTTGAGATCAAAGCCTCTGAGTGCTTAGCCTTACATTTTTAGGTATTACTTTTTCCTTTGTATCCATTAAGATCCATCCCATTGAGAGTGAGAATTACAGAACAGTAGTTTAAACATGTTTGCTCATAGCCGCTGCCAAGTCGATCATAATAGAACACTTTCACATTTTAAAAAAAAGCAATTCAATTAAAAACTACATTATAGAAATGCTAAGGGCCTAATTCCAACTAAAGATGGCAATGAAATTTAAAGTAAAGACAGCAAGTGTTTTAATGTGTTCTTAGCTCCCTATATGTAATACACAATCACTAATAACGTACAACTGAAAATTAGATATCCACTGTGTGGGTGCCAGACATCCTAAGATTATGCCAAGGGCAGAAAAAGCCCACATCATGTCAAGGGAAACCCTAAGTCTTGATCAACGGCCATGTTCAATTGTAAGGTGGAATTTTCATTTTAACTTCATTTCATTGCTTTAGTGACCTTAATCTTGTAACATTTTTGAAATACTTTTTAATGTTTATATATACTTTAGACATATAACTATGAATAAAAAGGTGTTTATAGAAAAGTATTTTTAGGAAACAGCATGGATATTGGTTAAACTCATTAATGATGTATTCATTCATTAAATAAATATATATTGAGTAAACTATGTGCCAGAGATGGTTCTAGCCTTCATTAAGCTTTTTTTCTACTGGACACAGACAATTGAAACACAAGATAAATAAGCAAATTTATTGTGTATTAGTAGGTGACGAGGGCTACAGCAGAAGAGGCAACAGGGAAACAAAAAGGGATTGGAGTAGCAGGTGGAACATGGTTTCTGATCCCATTAGCAGGTTTACCTGTCATATTAACCTAGGCTGGGCTTCCCCATGGCAACATCAACCCACAACTTTCAGGACCGTAGGAAGCATAAGCTTACTTCTCACTCAAGAAGCTTCTCTAAAGTGTTGGCAAGTGTCTTTTCCACTGAGTTACTTGTCACCCTTTCTGCTGAGGCCATGATCCTCTGAGATTCCCGGGACACCAGAGCAGACAGGACATAGCTCGGCTCTGTGCTGGCCCCTGCAGGCTTCAGCCCAAGTTTCAGTGGGTCCTGAATACCTGACCTGAATTAGCCACAAGCCCCAGCTTCACCACAGGAAAATGGAGAGGAGGAGACTGCATCTTCGGGTGTGCCACCATCTCCGCCGCATCAAGGTAGGCCAGATTTTAGGGGTACCGGGCAGGAGGAAGAGCTATGCAGAGTCTCTGAGGCAGGGCAGCCCTTGTGGGTGGAGGGAAAGTGACCATCGATTTATTACACGTGTCTCTGGTGAGGACAGACCACCACCTGTGCCTGACAGACACCTGGAGGTCTATGGGAGGAATCCAGCACTGGGGTAGGGAGTGATCTATAAACTTCTGAGCAGGATAAACACAGGTGTTAATGTATGTGTTTCTGTGGGTGGGAAAATACGTTAGACCTTCCCTCAAATTCTAAAAGGAAGTATCCATGACACCAATATTTTTTTAAATTAAAATAAAGCATTCAATTACACTGCTGCATAATTGATCTGGTAAATATTATACAAGTAATTTCCATATCAAACTCTATAGAATTCTCCACACCAAAATCTCAGCTCCTTTCATTCTCTCTGCATTGCTCTTGAGTAATCCTGTTCAATAGAAACGGAATGAGAACCTCCTATGATATTTTATATATAAGAGAAGCCACATTAAAAAACTAAAAATGTGAATTAATTATTAAAGGTGAATTAATTTTAAGAATATATTTAATTCGCCAAAAATATATCCAAAATGTGATGTTGATAGTTATTCACTATAAACATAATTAATAAGATATTTTCTTTATTCATACCAAGTCTTTAAGATCTGATGTGCATTTTTATATACACAGCACATCTCAAGTTCAACAACGGACCTGCACAGCTAGTGACCAGTGGCCACAGTGACTGAGGGCGGTGGTCTGGGAGCTCAGGTCTACACTAGCACACAACATCCAAAGTCAGAACAGAAAAGCTGTCCTGCATTTCTTCAACTCAAGTCATCATTAATATTTAAAAAAGAATCAGTGGGCTTATTTAAAACCCAAATGCGTTGTGGTTCCCAGTTTTACAGGGAGAAGCTCTAGGTCAGACTCAGCAGACAGGCTTTAGACAACACTAACAGGAGTGAACATTTTATGAGAGCTGCCACATATCACGCGGCACATCTCCAAGCAGGCATCCATGTCAATGACAACACGAACGAGGTGATAATGACGATAGAAATGAGGACTAGCAACCAAACATAGTACTGGTTCTGCTACACGCAGCCCCAATCATCTTCAGAAACAAATGCAATCAAAAGGCTGAAAAACACACGCACTGCTACAGAGCTAGAAGTAGCTGGCGTCAGAATGGAAGCCCAGTTCCGGCTGATTCAAAGTGCTTGCCATTTCAGCATGCTGCACTGCTTCACTTAGAACTTCCTGAAATAGAGAGGATTTCCATTCAGGAATAAAGCTCCTTACAAAGCCACCTGTAGAGGATAAAGTCCTCTCTGTACAAAAATCACCTGCTCCACAGCAGAAAATGTCTCGATACACATCACACTGGTGCGGATTTGTTTAAAGCACTGGATAATGATTACAAGTGAAACGGATGTTTCAAACACGGAAGAACTCCATGTGTACAGCACGGATTGATATCTGGGCTAATTTTTAAGCTACAAAGTAGCACCTGCTGGCTTCTAATTATAAGCAAGCGTTTTGTGAATAGCTGGGAGTAGGAGAGACTCAAACCGCATGTACAATGAGCACCCACCGAAAGCTCATTTCAAGTACAATCCATCATCTGTGTCCAACATGACAGGGAACTGGGCAGCACACACGCTCCGTCAGATGCTGTGATTAAAGGGAGGGACACTGCGGCTTGTCACGTGACTGCACAAGGCTCTCACCACCTGCTGTTAATAACTGACACGCAATCTGAGCCTGCTTTATAAGAATGAAGGGACAGGCTACACATTCTCTCTGATGGAAATAGAAGGAATTACTCACTCTTTCATCTTCCTAAACACAAACTGAAACAAATAACATTTTTGTCAAAGTTTTGCACCCTCGGGACTGAAACCTGCAGTGAAAATAGCATTGACCAGGGGGCTTAGAGAAGTAGAGAGTAAGGGAAAGACAGAAAGACTAGGGGGAGAAAGAGAGAGACAGACAGACAGAGAGACAGAGACAGATAGAGGAAAGAGAAGAGAAGAGAGAAGAGAAGACAGAAGAGAGACAGTTTTATTTTTATTAAGTTGTGTCAGACTCTATGGGAAACAAATCACGCTTATTTGAAGTCCTTTGTAAACATTTAATATTTAATTTCTATAGATTGAGTTGTTTCAAATGCTGTTGAATGATCTCTGGGAAGCCTGTAAACTCATATTAAAATTGTAAAAACTGGGTGTTGTATGATGATTCTCCTGACGTGCAAGATCTCATCCCAGATATCTTTATCAAGAATTACTCTCAACCATGTTCACAGCATGTGACAAAGTGACTGCTATGTTGTTCATCATCTGCTCATGAAGGGCTCTGTTTTGAAAGCATCAGATTTAGTGGCAAGTTATTACTGTTATAAATGCAGTTTTGATAATTTATTGCCAACTGTTTTCCCAGAAATCACCATCCACTGATATGCCATCCCTTCAGATTTTCACAAAGCAACAGTGCAGGTACCTGGCCTGGGAGTCTCAGAAGAGCCCTTGGAAATGCCACCTGACACTTTCAACAAATTATTTTCCCCCTTTTAGAACAGTTAAGCAGACAATACATAAAATAAATGAAGTATATGCATATGCAACTTTTGTTAATATTCAGTTTCTAGGCAGCTCATTAAGATCTGAAATATCTTGATTCTAAAGCACAAGTTCATAAGAAGCATGGCAAAGACCAGCAGAGCTGTGCATATGCATGGACCACAACACCAGCCTATCTGCAAGAATTTGTCACTTTAAAGGAAATAGCCAGAAATCATAAAAAAACTGTTACAAAAAGAAATTCCATCGCCTTAGAAATTGCCCATTTATGTACAATTTAGAAACTACAATTTTTCCTAAGTATCTGCAAAGGATTGGTTTCAGGACCCCTATGGATACAAATATCTACAGATGCTCAAGTCCCTTATGTAAAATGGCATAGTATTTGCATACAACCTGCAAACATTTTCCCTGTATACGTTAAATCATCTCTAGATTACTTATAATACCTAATACAATGTAAATGCTATGTAAATAGTGTTATGCTGTATTATTCATGGAATAATAGCCAGAAAAAATTCTGAACATTTTTAGTATAGACACAACCATCAATTTTTAATTTTCTGAATATTTTCAACCCTTGGTTTTTTGCAGAACCTACAGATATGAAGGACCAGCTGCATTTTTTTTCTATATTCCTCAAACTGAGCTATCATTTTCACGAATAAAATCTGATTTCATAGATTTACTGGGCATATAATATAGTGACCTAGCAAAAAAAAAAAAAGAAAATCTTAATAATGGTCATAGTTTCATCTATTTGGGAATTGATTACCGCACCACTAAATATGTAACCCTACTTTACAGTCCCATACATGGTATGCATGACTAAGTAGACTTGTTGGCAGTAGTCACTCAAGTTTTCAGACAAAATTGACAATCATTTCCCAATCAATGTCAGGAACTACGCAGGAGCATTTGCCTTTGGATGTTGTTGGAATTAAAAGCTCTAGACAACATCATTAGCAACTTTATAAGTCTGCTGTCCATTATCATTAAATAATTTTCAAGATATTCCAAGGCATATGATGCTATGTAAAATCTATGTCTTATTTTTAAAGTGTCATGTAACATAAGACAGTTTGATTTCTGCGGTCATTGACCAAGGGACTAAACCAAAGCGAGTGTTACCATAAATATCTTAAACAGAGTAAGATAAAAAGAAAGGAGAGGTCCAAGACAGTCATCATGCTTTTAGTCATAATAAAGCTCTTTTCCAGGCAATTTGGACCCAGAAAATGAAACAAGATGATGACAATTTGGTGGATAACACTCTATGAAAAAGTCTTGGGACCAACTAGAACCATAGAACCTGCATTAAGTGAAATGATTAAGACAAACTGTGCCCAGGCTAGACCAAAACTTGATGTCACCCAATCCTCATGTGGAACAATAAGCTTTCCTCCAGTGTGGGAATGATGGTGGAGGTGGAAAAGTGTCTTAGAATAATAAGGTTTAATTATGCAAATCTGCCATTTCATCTAGATCACGTATCTAAAGAATAAAATTTAAAATCTAGAGAATATAGCCATGAAATAAAATGAAACAAGACGGAAAGCTTGGCAATGAAACAAGAATAAGTCAAGATGTACTGTGAGAAGCAATTTTAATTTATTTATCCACCATTTCCCAGGAACTTGTGAATTTTTTGCCTCTAACTTCAGCCTATGGAAATGTATGTTTTTAATCTAAGGGAAAAGTCAGCAGAAAGAGTCAGAAATACAGTACTCTGGAAATCTACATTTTCATCACTTTCCCTGTAAGCCAGATCCCTCTCATACGTACTCCAAGAAATCTTAACTTTTCAAATATTATTTTCTGCTACTGGTTGCAACTTAAGGATTTTGATTTGTGTCTAATTTTTAAACAATTTTCTGACGAGTTTAATTTTTAAACAGACTTCTCAAAACCACTTTGTACTTTCTCCCTAATATATACCTAATATATAAATGTGAGTGTGTGTGTGTACATGTGTGTGTTTCTGTAAAGTTACATAAGAAAATGTTTTGCTGCTTATAATTTCAGGGATTTTTTCCCCCTTTCTCCTGCTCCCAACCACCCTTAGATTCATGAAGTCAGCTTAGAAACATTGAAATGAGAGATATTTCCAAGAAAATATGTATTTTTAAATGTTCTGCCTCTAATTTTACTTTTTTTTAAGGAAATCTGACTTTTTCCTTAGAGAGTACCGAAATACTATTTTCTTATTTTCTTATGTCAAAAGACATAAAGTGAGACAATGACATTCTAAAAGTACTCAGTTGATCAATTACTAAGTATTACAATTTATTTCTAAATTGGAATCTGAGCTGGAACAGGCTCACTAAGAGATGTTCTTGAAGCAGGGACTCCCTGTGAAAGGAAATAATAAACCTTGCATCCCTTAGAAACATCTCATAGAAATGTAGTATCTTTCAAAGGTTCCTTCTACAAAGCTTTGTTTTGCTCTGGTTTGGTTTGTACACTCTAAAAGGTTTCCCTGTTGCCAATATTATTGCTGATATTCGTGTCATGTTTGTCATCAACTTTTGGTTCTACATGTTTGCTTTCTATTACCATCAGTCAGTTTGTTTTAGGTATAGATTAGTGAAATCTTATGAACAGAAGAATCTGATGGCTAAAGAAAGCATCTGCTGTTGGGAAAAAAAGACCTTGGGAATAGTTTATGGATGAAGTACACATGGAAATAAACAGTATTAAAAAATGTATGTATCTTTATTATAGAATGATTTCTATTCCTTGAGGTATATACTCAGTAATGGGAAAGATGCATGCACGAGTATGTTCACTGCAGCATTATTCATAATAGCAAAGACATGGAATCAACCCAAATGCCCATCGCCGATAGAGGATAAAGAAATCGTGGTACATATACACCATGGAATACTATGCAGCCATAAAAAGGAAAGAGATGATGTCCTTTGCAGGGACATGGACGGAGCTAGAAGCCATTATCTTCAGCAAACTAATGCAGGAATAGAAAAACACCACATCTTCTCATTTATAAGTGGGAGCTGAACAATAGGAACACATGGACACAGAGATAGCAACAACACACACTGGGGCCTGTTGTGGGGCACAGGGTGAGGGAGAGCATCAGGATAAACAGCTAATACATGTGGGTCTTGATACCTATGTGACGGGTTGATTGGTGCAGCAAACCAGCATGGCACATGTTTACCTGTGTAAGAAACCTGCATATCTAGCACAGGTACCCCAAACTTAATAAAGAAAGTATGGCAAAAGCACAGTCTCTGTAATTTTATAGACATAGTTTTTTACTGTATGATTTTGTTTATACCAAGTCTTTTAAGTGACATGAAATGTATAAAACTCTACTTTATGTTAACATTTACAATTTAGTCTGAGGCTAGTCTTGAAATAAAAGCAAACTGAAGGGACCACATTAGCCCACAAGATCGGGGGTCCCTTAAAAGTGCCGGACATTCAGAGCTTAAAAGAGCTGGGTGGTCTGTAGCTGTTGAGCCATAATTATCAAGAACCAGTAACGCATCTTTCAGGGGCGTGCTGCTTACCTCCAGGTTCTTAGAAGGCATCTATGAATGTCTCTGACACACCTTTCTGTGCCTGGTCCTGCACATTTACACAGACTGCACCCTGACAATGGACACAGGCCTGTGATGAGGCTACGGCTCCATCGTGGAGAACCCATCCAGGAAGAAGACGCCCTGACAGGGCTGAGCTTGCCCGTAAAAATGTAATAAGTAAAAGAGGATGTGTTCCCTCCCCATTCTCCCACCCTCCTGCCAATGGAGTGACCATTGGTTCCTGAATAGAGGAAGTTTGGAAAAGACATCCCAAACTAAACAGAGCACATCCTGCTGTCTCTATTCCCTCTTCTAGGGAGGCTGACTTCACAGTCTGTGTGTGTGCAAGGGCTGCTTCTCAGCAAGCAGGGTCCTGTCCAAAGGTGATGCTGCCCCAAATCCCAAACTCCAGACAAGCCCCTGTATTTACATATGAGGGTCTGGAAGTGATGTGCAGATTTAATTACATGCTTAAAAAAGTATTAAACAATATACCCTTAAATACTCCAGCTTATGGCTCCAAATGTTAGAACTGAATACACACAGACATAACTTTTGTTTATGGCTCTTCACTTTATTGCACTTTGCTGATATTGTGTTTTTAAAAATTGAAGACTTGTAGCAACCTGGCATCAAGCAAGTCTATTGGAGCCATTTCTCCGACAGTAAGCGCTCACTTCACCTTTCTGTGTTACATTTCGGTAATTCTTTCAATATTTCAGAAGTCGTTGTTATTATATCTGTTATGGTAACCAGTGATCATGATCTTTGACGTTACCATTTAAGGTGTTTTGGGGATGCCACAAACCACCCCCATGTAAGAGAGTGAACTTAAATGATCAATGTGGTGTGCGTTCTGACTGTTCCACGAATCAGCTGTTCTTTATCTCACTCTTCCTCCTTGGGCCTTCCTAGTCCCAGAGACACAACAATATTGAAATTGGGACAGTTAGAAATCCTACAATGGCTCCTATGTGTTCAATTGAAAACAAGAATTGAACATCTCTCGTTTTAAATCAAAAGCTATAAATGATTAAACTAAGTGAGAAAGGCATGTCAAAACCTGAGATAGGCCACAAACTAGGTCTGCTGCACCCAACAGCCAAGTTGTGAGTGTAAAAAAAAAATGTTCATGAAGGAAAATAAAAGGGCTACTCTCTCTCTTTTTTTTTTTTTTTTTCAATGAGACAGCGTCTCGCTCTGTCACCCAGGCTGGAGTGCAGTGGTGCAATCTTGGCTCACTGCATTCTCTGCCTCCCGAGTTCAAGCGATTCCCCTGCCTCAGCGTCCTGAGTAGCTGGGATTATAGGCACGTGCCACCACACCCGGTTAATATTTTGTATTTTTAGTAAAGACGGAGTTTCACCGTGTTAGCTAGGATGGTCTTGATCTCCTGACCTCGTGATCCACCCGCCTCTGCCTCCCGAAGTGCTAGGATTACAGATGTGAGCCACCGCACCCGGCCAGTGCTACTCTTATAAGTGCATGAATGATAAGAAAATGAAACAGCCTTACTGGTGAGACGGAGAACGTTTTCAAGTGATCCGCATAAAAGACCAAACCAGTTACAACATTCCCTTAAGCCAAGGCCTACTCCAGAGCAAGTCCCTCATTTTCTTCAACTCTATGAAGGCTGAGAGAGGTGAGGAAGTTACAGAAGAAAAGTTTGAAGCTAGCAGAGGCTGGTCCATAAGGTTTAAGAAAATAAGCCATTTCCATAACATAAAAGTTCCAGGTGAACCAGCAAATGTCAATGTAGGAGCTGCAGCAGGTTCTCCAGAACATCTATGTAAGACCATTGATGAAGATGGCTACAATAAACAACAGATTTTCCACGTAGACAAAATAGCCTTATGTTGGAAGAAGATGCCATCTAGGACTTTCACAGGAAGATAAGTCAATGCTTGGCTTAAAAACTTCAAAGGACAGACTGACTCCTCTATCAGGAGCTCATGCAGGTGGTGACTTTTAGGGGAAGCCAATCTTTGTTTACCATCTTGAAAATCATAGAGCCCTTAAGAATGATGCTAAATATACTCTCCGCCTGTGCTGTCTAAGTGGAACAATAAAGTCTGGATGAGAGCACATCTGTTTACAGCATGGTTAATGCAATATTTTAAGCCTACTGTTGAGACCTACTGCTAGGATAAATGAAGATTCCTTTCAAAATATTACTGCTCCTTGACAACACACGTGGTTACCCAAGAGCTCAGACAGAGATGCTTAAGGAGACTAATGTTGTCTTCATGCCAGCTAATATAATATCCATTCTGCAGCCCATGGATCAAGGAGTAATGTGAACTTTCAATGCTTATAACTTAATAAATACATGTCATAAGTCTACAGCTGTCATAGGTAGTGATTCTTCTGATGGATTTGGTGAAAATAAATTGAAAACCTTCTGGAAAGGATTCCCTTTGCTAGATGCCATTGATAACAATTGTGGTTCATGGGAGGAGGTCAAAATTTGAAAATGAATAGGAGTTGAGAAGAAGTTGATTCCAACACTTTACAGTTGAGTTTGAAGAATATAGTAAGACTTCAGCGGAGGTACCTGCAGTTGTGGTAGAAATAGCAAGAGCTAAAATTACAAGGGCAGGCTGAAGATGGACTGAATTGCTGCAGTCTCATGATCAGACTTAACAGATGAGGAATTGATTCTTACAGATGAGAAAGGAAAATATGTTGAGATAGAATCTACTCCTGGTAAAGATGCCATAAACATTGTTGAAATGACAACAAAATATCTAGATTATTACGTAAACCTAGTTGATACTGCAGAAGCATGGTTTAGAAAGAATCGATTCAAATTTTGAAAGAATTGCTACTGTGGGTAAAATGCTGTCAAATGGCATTGCATACTAGAGATAAATCTTTCATGAAAAAAAGTCCAAAGATGACGCAAAGCATCATTGTTATCTCGCTTTAAGAAATTGTCACAGCCACCCCAGCCTTCAGCAACTACCATCTTGTTAAGTCAGCAGCCATCAACATTGAGACAAGACCCTCTACCAACAAAAAGATTATGACGCATTGAACGCTTATTTTTTAGCAGTTTTGGCAAGAAAGTATTTTAAAATTAAGATATGTACACTTTTTAGACATAATGCTATTGCATATGTAAAGGCTACACTACTGTGCAAACATAATTTTCACATGCACTGAGAAGCCAACATATTCCTGATTCATTTTATTACAATAGTCTAAAACTTAATCTCTGAGGTATGCCTGTATTTTTATATATAATGCTTTAGACATATTTTTTCTACAACTAAAGCTTATCTTGAGAAAATGTATGATTCTTCCACTTTTGTTAGCTAATTCATAATTTATATTTGGCTAGTAAGGAACTTAACCAATCATAGATTTCTGAAGAAATACACACATGATCAAACCCCACACTTACCTGAATGTTTATATGTGCTTTGCCCATAATTGCTAAAATTTGGAAGCAACCAAGATGCCCTTTAAGAGGTGACTGAATGAACTGTGGTATATCCTGACAACGGACTGTCAATATTCAGTGCTAAAAAGAAATGAGCTATCAAGCCATGAAAAGTCATGGTGGAATGTAAATCATATTTCTCAGTGAAAACGCCAAGCTGAAAAGGTACATCCTGCATGATCCCCAATCATATGACATTTTGGAAAAATAACTATGAAGACAGTAGAAAGATCAGTGTTTGCCAGTGACTGGGGGCAGGGAAAAGTAAATACCAAGAAAACAGGGTTTTCATTATTTTATTTATTATTAATTTATTTATTTATTTATTGAGATGGAGTCTCACTCTCGCAGGCTGGAGTGCAGGGGCACAATCTTGGCTTACTGCAACCTCCGCCTCCTGGGTTCAAGCAATTTTCCTACCTCCCATGTAGCTGGGATTTACAGACGCGTGCCACCACACCCAGCTAATTTTTGTATTTTTAGTACAGGCAGGATTTTGCCATATTGGCCAGGCTGGTCTTGAACTCCTGACCTCAGGTGATCCATAGGCCTCAGCCTCCCACAGTGCTGGGATTACAGGCATGAGTCACCACGCCCCACTGAAAACAGAATTTTTAGGACCGTGAAACTACTCTGTGATACTATAATGGTAGATACATGTCATTATACACTTGTCCAAACCCATGGAATGTACGACACCATGAATGAACCCTAACGTAAGCTGTAGACATCGGATGGTGATGTATCAGTGCAGGTGCCTGGATGGAACAAATGCGCCATGCTGCAGGGGAGGTGTGGCTGGAAGGGGAGGTGTGGCTGGAAGGGGAGGCTGTGTGGAGAGGCAGGGGGTGAGGGAAACTCTACAGTGTCTGTTCAGTTTTGCTGTCAACCTAAAACTACTCTAAAAAATAAGGTGTATTTAAAAAAAATCACCTCGCATTTACTGTATGATGTGCCAGAAAGAGAATTCGCTTTCTGAAGTCAGAAAGTGAATTACTCTAAGTGTGTACCATCCTTCGTCTTTCTCATGAAGTCTGAGAATCAGGCTGGTAGGAGGATACACCTAGTGACTGTGTTCAGTACGATAGCCTGACACTTCATACTTTTTTTTCCTTTTTGCATTTTGGAAACTGTCAGCAGTTAACCAGAATGAAATCTGGCCTCCTTTCTACTGCCTTTTCCCCACTGAGTTTTGTTTTTTCTTGCTGCCAAATTCTAGCCGAGGAGAAAAGACAGACACCTCCTCGAATTATCTGAATATTATTCATCTCAACGGTTGCTGGAATGGCTTCAGACGACCCCTCCCATCTCAGGGTCATTTCTGTCTGCTTTCCTCTCACATCTATAATCCAAAGGAACTCACTCGAAGCAGCATGTGTGGCTGGCTGGTGGGATCCTCCTTATACATCACCGTCTGCCTGTAACAACACTGTCATCGCCTCATGCTTCATAACACCAGGACACCAGGCAAGGGAGCTCCCAAGCTGAACCTCTGCCTGCCGCAAGGTAAATACAAGCAGGGCTGCAGGCTGTCATTTCAGGGTTATGATCGTCTTAATAAATGATGCACTCAATATGCTATAAATCATCTCCCTCCGAGCAACTCTCCTGGAAGCCTATTATAATACACAGTGATTGTGACAGCTAATAGGAGCTACAATAAATGATGGCAATGAAGATTTTTTACAAAGGACTTCCAGTGAGAGAAAAGGTGTGTGAAAATGCTGAGGCGCTCGCACTTCTGGGTGCCAAATAGACAGACTGTGTACCTGACACTGGCCTTCTCTAGTCAGTAACTTCATCACACAGCTTTTAAAGAAGTAAGTTTAGATGTCAAATACATACTCAGAAACGCTACAGACCCATGCAGAGAATGTCAGGCTCAGAACGTATCCTAGAGGACACCTAGTTAGAACATCTCACTTTCCAAACAAAAGACAGGCTCAGGGCATGTCAAAAACCACAAAACAAAGTAGAGGAAACTCATTTAAAAGTAGAGAAACAAATTTTCCTGGAAAAGTCAGGGCAAGTCAACAGGGAAAAAAAAAAAGCAGTGTACAAAAGATAAGAGCAGGCATAGGATAAATGACACAAGTATAAAAAGGGTTTTCTCCAAGTTCCCTATTAGCCATCAGGGAACAATGAAGGGTGTAACATTGGCCATATGATTGGACAAATTATAAGGCTGGTGTGTTTGTGGGTGTGCAGAACAGTGAGGAAATGGCCCTAGGCAGACTCTCAGTGGGATGAGAGGGGTGTGTGGGTACACTTATGCTGGCCATTAACTATTAATAATAATATTAAAAATTAGAATTGTAGCACATGCTTTGTTCCAGCAACTAAACTTCTGAAACGTGCCCTTAAGAAAGGCTCACATGTGAAGAAGTTCCATCTGCATGGATGTTTACTGCAGCAAACTTAAAAATAGAAACTTTGTAATCTACCCATCTGATAAATGTCTAATATCTAGAATCTACAAAGAACTTCAACAAATTTACAAAAAAGAAAAATCAAAAAGTAGGCAAAGGATATAAACAGTCACTTCTCAAAAGAAGACATTTATGCAGGCAGCAAACATATGGAAAAAAGTTCATCATCACTGGTCATTAGAGAAATGCAAATCAAAACCCAAATGGGATGCCATCTCATGCCAGTAAAAATGGCAATTATTAAAAAGTCAGGAAGCAATAGATGCTGGAGAGGCTGTGAAGAATTAGAAACACATTTTATGCTGTTGGTGGGTATGTAAATTAGTTCAACCATTGTGGAAGACAGTGTGGCAATTCCTCAAGCATCTAGAACTAGAAATACCATTTGACCCAGCAATCCCATTACTGGGTATATACCCAAAGGAATATAAATCTTTCTATAAAGACACAAGCACACGTGTGTTTATTGCAGCACTATTCACAACAGCAAAGACATGGAACCAACCCAAATACTCATAAATGTTAGACTAGATAAAGAAAATGTGGCACATACACACCACGGAATACTATGCAGCCATAAAAATGGATGAGTTCATGTCTTTTGCAGGGACACGGATGAAGCTGGAAGCCATCATTCTCAGCAAATTAACACAGGAACAGAAAACCAAACACCACATGTTCTCACTCATAAGTAGGGGTTGAACAATGAGGATCCATGGACACAGGAAGGGGAACATCACATACTGAGGCCAGTCAGTGGGTGCAGGGGGCAAGGGGAGGGAGAGCATTAGGACAAATACCTAATGCATGTGGGACTTAAAACCTAGATGATGGGTTGATAGGTGTAGCTAACTACCATGGCACACATATACCTATGTAACAAGCCTGCACATTCTACACACGTACCCTAGAATTAAAGTAAAATTAAAACAAAACAAAACAAAAGAAAAAAAAATTAGAAAGAAATGGAAACAACCTAAATATAAATGTCAACAGGGAAATTGCTAATCAAAGTTTGGTACATCCACACCTGGGAATGCTAAGTGAACATTTTTTAAAGAGGTTCATCTACTACTGATGTTAAAAATCTGTTTTACTGTTTTCAGTTAGAAATCAAATCACAGGATAATATTCACAGGTCATAGGCTGAATATTTGTGTCTTAAACACATTAGTTTAGTAGTCCAGCAACAAAGGAGTTTCTTCCACGGACTGGGGTCTGTCAATGTATTTTTATTTATTTTATTTTATTTATTTATTTATTTATTTATACTTTATTTATTTTTGAGGCATGGTCTCACTCTGTCATCCAGGCTGGAGTGCGGTGGCACGATCTTAGCTCACTGCAACCTCTGCCTCTTGGGTTCAAGCAATTCTCCTCCCTCAGTCTCCTGACTAGCTGGGATTACAGGTGCCCGCCACCACGCCCAACCAGTTTTTGTATTTTTAGTAGACACAGGGTTTCACCATGGTGGCCAGGCTGGTCTCGAACTCCTGACCTCAGATGATCCACACGCCTCGGCCTCCCAAAGTGCTGGGATTACAGGCTTGAGTGTCAATGTATTTTAATTACAGAATTCACACGCCCACCACACTGGTCAAGGGCTTCTTTGCTATACTTGCTTCTAATTACTTTCCTATTTCTCAGTATATAATAGGTAATTGTAACTCTGACAGATTTGTTAATAGAAGTGAAACAATCATCTAAAATGGAATCAATCTTTTATTCTTTTTCAAAACAGAAGTAAAATCATGTGCATAAGCACCTAGTTTAAAAGAAAAAAAAGAAAAGAAAAGAAAAAGAAGTGGGAATTCTTAGGAAACTAAGCCAAGATTTTCTAATTTCAAAGTAGAATAGGGTTTTTATCATTCTGACACCTTTCATTCTAGAATTAAATGGCAGCAAGTATAAGACAGCATTAATTTGCACAAAATTATGAAGGTAATATTACCGTACATCAGTTATTTTCTAATTTTACCTTAGTTCCAATGCTTTGGGGAAAAGAAAAAAAAGCATTTTTTTTTTTAAATACTCCAAGGAATTTAAACTATTAGAATGAGTCTCAAATGCAAACACATCACACTTTCCAATTTTATATTAAATGATTAGTGAATTTAAAATGTAATGTAATAATGCCTACGTATAGATTTACTAAAATATTTTTAATCATTAAGAATAATTTTAAATCTATAAACTTTATTATATAACTACATATTCCTTTTAACATACATTTATAAAAATAGATATATCATAGAAATATAATATTGCATAATATAGGATATCAGAGATATTTATTACATAATATTGCTAACTTGTTTCCTGACAGACTTGATCAGAATTATAGTGACTCCAACACCATGTTGATGGTGGTCTGTTTGCTTACTTTTACAAGGGGACTGGAGTTGGTTTGACTTCTTACATTGCTTAAGACCTGGTTATTTATAGATGTGCTGGTCATAAGACAGCTTTGATGACCAAATATTACAGGATATTTAACCCAAGAAGAAACAGGATTCACTATGTACTGAGCGCCAACAATTTGCCAGGCTGTACGTCAACGTGATCCCAGTAAGTCCGAACGACAAAACTCCGACGCAGTTAGCAATAGTTCCAGGGTGGAAATGAAGAAACTGAGACACACGTAGATTAAGTAAACTGTCTAAAACAGAACTAGAAAGTGCCAGCCGCATTTTAAGATTCTGCCAGTCACCCCGTGCTGTCCCAATGTTCAGAGGACACGGCATGCCCTATGCCCTGCAAAATTAGGGCTCTTCTGCAGAGATGGAGGTGATGAGCCTCCAATCATCAAACCAAACCACGTAAGACCAGCAAGGTCAGACCCTCAGGGGCTGCAGCCGGGCATGGCTAAATGCTGTCACCCAGGGTTTTTTTCACAGAAGTGACACTTTCTGTGAAACGGAAGACTTCTGGCTGTTGTCAGTGAAAGTTACTATCTTCCATCAAAAAAAAAAAAAAAAAAGTGATTTAACCTCCCACTCCCTCTGTAACAGAGTTCTCAGAGAACAGAAACTTGGTCCAAAGAAAGAAAGGCAACTCCTGAAGAAACTAATAGCTACAAGCCCCTTTAAGGACACAAATCTATGTTAAATTCTAGCCTTCTGCAAAGCAGCACTGTAGCTAGACCTACGGTGATAATTGGCAAAGACAGGCCACTGGGCTTCCAGTTTGAGAAATTACAATCAGAGGCTGGAATTTTCTGTATTTAATTATTAAAAGCTTTGATGCTTTCATAATGCCAGTGAGATTGGAAAATAGAAAAATGATCCATCAGTACACAAAATAGGAAGATGAAGAATATTTAGGCAGTCCATGCTGAGATGTTTTTTATAACTTGGCTACATGAAGGAAGGGTTATGAATTCCTTAGAGACAAGTTCACAGTTAATCACAGAAACATGTAGTAAATGATACAGGCTTTGTAGCTTTTAGAATATATTAGGTTAACAAACATTTTCTAGGTCACTATCTGGAGCAGATGCCTTCCAATTAGTAGGCTCAGTGTGAGCCTCACCCACCCCATAACGTCCTGTATTAATTCTTATCTGGGTGTGCTACATATTTCATTAGCTTTACAGTTTCTTAAATAAATTTTGCCTTTAATGTTTAAAAACCATTATTGTGGGTAAATCAGTGCAGCTGAATTGCTTTTAGAAGATTCGGGATTTTGTTTTCTTTGAGGATTAACATTGAAAATGTGAACTTGTAATACTTTTAAAGTGGGAAAATCCAACGTTTATTTCTATGGTTTTTATCACATTTTTAAAAAGTCATTTTTCCTTTGATGGTAACATTGGAAATGGGAACTTGTAACACTCTTAAAGTGGGAAAACCCCATGATAACTTCTAGGCTTTTATCACGTTTGGAAGAAGTCACATTGTTGATCATTAGAATTTAATATGTTTATGCTGTGATAATTTACTGATGATGAAGACAGAAGAGCCCGAAATAAAATATAATGGAAAACTAACTTCAAGTGAGAAACCGTAGAGTATGAGAACATAGAACGTTCAGTGAAATACACATTCCAGGGTTGTATGTGATTCCTGAAATAAGATTTCATAATCTCTTAAAAAGAAGTTCCTTATTTGTCAATGACACCTCAAAAAAGCTGGAAAAAAAAGTTTCTGGTGTTCAGGAAACAAATAATAATTAAAATATTACTGGATCATCTAACTTTTTTTTTTCCCCCCTACATTGCATTCCGGAACAAGATTCCCAACACACAGACTTCTAAGCACAGAACAATGAAGAATAAAAAAGAGAAAGAAATAAAAACTATTTTCTGCAAGAAGTCAAGCGATGAATGCTGTGCTAAAACAGTCTGCGGGGGCGCAGGGGAGGAAGAGTGGGAGCAGTGAGACCAGAAGGAAGCTTCAGGGCTGCTGCACAGGCGACTGTGAGGCCCGAGGTCATTAACAGTGAGCACTGACTGGCAAATTAATAACATCAATTTTAAAAGTTATACTTCCACAGGATCCTCTATCAAGCTGATTCCAAATGACACACTTTCTTTTATGGATATGAAATGTTTTCTTCTCCATATCAAAAAGGGAGATAGGGGATTAGTCTTTAATCCTTTCCCTTTGGTGGAGAAGGGAGGAGACCCACAAAGCTGCAGATGGCCATTGTGGACTTCTCTGCATGGGGTGAAATGACCAAGAGCCCCTTGAATATGTCTTCAAGTATCAAAGCCGTGAGAACTTATAGGGGCTTTGTGGGCACCTGTGCCTGGTAGTGGGGACCATCTGGGGTTTCCTGTGCCTGGGACCAGCACCCACAGCCAGACCTCACTGGCAATGCCCAGTGTGAAAGCGAGGGACTAAGTGGCTAAGTTGGCTGGACTTCCTGGGTCAATAGGGACTTCCTGGGTCAATAGGGACTTCCCTAAGGGGACTTTTCCCTAAGCCAAAATGAGTCATAGCTGCAAGCTAAGGGACTGAAACTTCAACCAGTCATATAGGGAGTTGAAGCTCTAGCTGCAGCCTGATGTTTTTAACCAATCAGGCCCACCAACCCATAAGCGGGACAGAAAATAAGCTAACTCTGTAGGGCAGAAAAAGGAAAAGGGGAAGGGTCATAAGGGGATACAAGCATAAGACACCCAAGCCAGAAGCTGCAACCCTTCCGGGCCCCCTTCCACGGTGTGGGAAGCTTTACTTTCGCTTTCACTTTACTTTAATAAATCTTGCCACCACACACTCTTTGGGTGCGTGCGTTTCTCTAATCCAGCTGTAACACTCCCCGCTGCTGTCCACAGCGTCATTCTTTGAAGCCCATGAGACCAGGAACACTTCCATCGAGAAAAAAACTTTGATTGGGAGAAGACTTCTTGTCTCAAAAGGAAGACAAATCTTGGGGCCCCAAAATTAGTAAAATAAAGGGAAAGGTCAAACTGGGAACTGCTTAGGGCCAACCTGCCTCCCATTCTATTCTAAGTCACCCCTCTGCTCACTGAGATAAATGCAAATCTGACTGGCTTCTTTGGAAAGGCTAATTAGAAACTCAAAAGAATGCAACTGTTTATCTCACCTACTTGTGGCCTGGAGGCCCCCTCCCTGCTCCAATTCTCTCACCTTTCTGGAAGAAACCAATGTGCATCTTTCATCTGTTAGTTAATGTCTCATGTCTCCCTAAAATGAATAAAACCAAGCTGTGCCCCGGCCACTTGGGTACACGTCAGCCGTACCTCCTGAGGCTTAGCCTCAACTTTGGCAAAATAAACTTGCTAAATTAACTGAAGACTGAAACCGCCTTTGCAAAATTAAAACTGAGGAAATTATGTCAGTGAAAGAAATCAGACCTATCCAACTCTACGTTGCTTCTAACTTTTATGCTGTCCTTGTTCATTCCTGGGCATGGGCCGAACTAAATTTGGGAAGGAATGCGGTTCATAGTTTGACTCTGAAACAAAATTGGTAACAGCCCTTATCAATTGAACAGCCCTTATTAACTGATCAGTTGATAACAGCCCGAGAAGACCCCCTTCTTGCCTGCGGTCCAGTCTGCCTTTGCAGAACTAACAAATTAGCTAGAGCATTAGAAATTACAGTTTAGGGCCCCTGCAGCCTCTGGCTCCAAGAGTCTGACCCTTCCCAAATTGCTCCTGGAGATCACATCATTATCGCAAAGCCCAAGATCAGCGCTTCAGATATGCTGGAGACCCTGGACTCCATGGATCAGCTGACACCACCCAGACTCGTCATCTGGCCCAACCAGTTTTGCCATTGCACCCAGAAACAGAAGACAGCATGAAAAACTCACTTTGATTCCCTGTGATTTCATCTTCAACCTGACCAATCAGCACTACCCACTTTCCAAGCCCCTCCCACCAAATTATCATTAAAAACTCTGATCCAGGAAGACTCCGGGAGACTGATTTGAGTAATAATAAAACTCCGGTCTCCCACACGGCCGGCTCTGCGTGAATTACTCTTTCTCCATAGCAATTTCCCTGTTGATAAATTGGCTCTGTCTAGGCAGTGGGCAAGGTGAACCCACTGGATGGTTACAAGACCCTGTCTCAGATATTCAAGGTTCACACCAGAACGGTACCAAACACCCAGCACAGGACAGCGCCCTGGCGAAGACACAAACCACCGCAGTGACGTGGATTTCAGTCGCTTAACCTGTGCCCCCCACCTCCATGGGCACACTGGAAGCGGGAGGTCTCCCACTGATGGTCAGTGCCGCAGGGAGGTCACTGAGCCACACAGGTGTGGGATGGAGACTGGGGACGGGCCACCTTCTGCTGTCTTTCATCAATTTATACTGCACATGTCCTTGAGGTTTTCTGTATTTGGTTTTCTTCTCTCTCCTTATTAGATTCTGAGGGTTTGTTAACCATTGGTCGGTTACTTCACTCTCCTGGAAGTTGCTCCTCTCCGTTTGAAAAGCCAACATAAGGCCGGGCGCGGTGGCTCACGCCTGTAATCCCAGCACTTTGGGAGGCCAAGGCGGGCGGATCACAAGGTCAGGAGATCGAGACCACAGTGAAACCCCGTGTCTACTAAAAATACAAAAAATTAGCCGGGCGCGGTGGCGGGCGCCTGTAGTCCCAGCTACTCAGGAGGCTGAGGCAGGAGAATGGCGGGAACCCGGGAGGCGGAGCTTGCAGTGAGCCGAGATCGCGCCACTGCACTCCAGCCTGGGCAACAGCGTGAGACTCCGTCTCAAAAAAAAAAAAAAAGGAAAAGCCAACAGAAAAATAAACATATAACTCTTTTCTCATAGAAACAGACAACATTTCATTCTGGAGATGTGCCCTAACCTGGGGTAGGAGATGTCCAGGTCAAGTAAAGTTGATATTCGCAAAGAACAGTCCCAGGACCACAGCATCTGTCTCCTAGGACTTGGGTTCGAATGCAGGCTCTCAGGCCCACGCACTCTGCTGGAAGAGACCCTGCCGGTGAGGACCTACAATGTGTGTTCCACAAGCTGATGCTGGTGCACATTCAAGTTTGAGAGCCAACGGCCTACAAAATATATATACCCTGGCCTCCAAAATCAGAGCTCAAGTTATAGGCAAAAATCAGTGAATCTCCTGTGATTTTTTAACAAACCTAGTTATCTGATTCACCCAGAGAAATGCTTCTCTGATCCACCCTCTGCATCTGCTGCCGAAACAAAGGATATTTAAAGTTGCTGCTGTCCCTGGAGGCGGCTGTCCTGCCCTCTCCAGAATCAAACCCATGGCCTTAGGGAGAATTTCTATCATATGGGCCCCGCTCCAGGCTATTCTTATGCTGCTCCCTTTGCTTTGTGGATTTCTGACTCTAGACTTCTTTCTCTCTGTCAGTACAAGCCTCTCCCTTCTTTCTTTATCCTTCAGCTTTAGCCGCCTGGAAAAATCTCCAATCTGGAAAATCTAAACCAACCACCTTTTCTGAAAGGACACAGTTTTCCAAGTATTACTGAAAAACAAAAAAGTCATAAAACTAACTTCAACTGCAGACTTCTTCCTCCACCAGAAACCCTTTGGTTTTCCTAGTCAGTTGTCCTTCCTTTCCACAAGGGGTTTTCAAATTGTTCCTACTTTCCCACACCACATCCACCACCCAAAGTACCTGTGTGAGTAGTAGAACCACTCACCCCCTTACTTAGAATAATTCTAAAGAAGATATTAAATAATAGGCTGTCATGATGAATAAAATAAATTTAAGGAAAGTATATTAAGCATTTACCATGTGCCAGCTACCAAGGCTTGACATTTATTAACTCATTTAATGTTTACTCTGAAGTAGATGTTATTTGTACTGTCATTATTTATCATTATTGTTATTATTCTTACCATTTTGCAGATGAAGAAACCCAGATATGCTCAGGAAATGGTGAAGGCAGGATTAAATTCAGTCACTCTGACTCCAGAGCCTGAACAGTTAAATACTATTCTATCTGCAAAGACTTGTGATATCGGTAAATGCCACTGCTTTGGGAAAGGGATGCTATCACTTGAGCAAGTATCACATTTTATATTCTTCAGATGATTGATAACATCTCAAGAGCAGTCGAGGAGACCTCAGAGTGGTTCCTCAAGAGTCTTCACATGCATCTGCAAACCCTGTCCAGGCAGCAGTCCCACGCCCAGCTCTGGGTCTTCACATGCATCTGCATCTGCAAACCCTGTCCAGGCAGCAGTCCCACGCCCAGCTCTGGGTCTTCACATGGGTCTGCATCTGCAAACCCTGTCCAGGCAGCAGTCCTACCCCCAGCTCTGGGTCTTCACATGCATCTGCATCTGCAAACCCTGTCCAGGCAGCAGTCCCACCCCCAGCTCTGGAGGAAAGTTTGCAGTCTTGATCAGAGGAGCCCTGTGGAAAAAGTGCCCAGAGAAAACAGCAGCTCCTCCTTGAAAGCCACGCTTCTGCATGGCTGACAGAGGCAAGCCCGTGGAGGAATGCATGAGAAAGACTGATCTGAGAAGACTGTGAATTATTACAAATTGGGGTCCGTTTATAATGAGGAAGAGAATGTGAACGAAGTAAAAACTTACGTGGAGGATGGTCAGTGGTACTTTAGATTTTGAACTACAACATTTGCGATGTCTCTATTGGGAAAGTTGCAAGACAAATCTGAATGCACATACGCCATTCCACACGTTCTCCAAGATTTAATTTTTTAAAAAAAGTCCCTTACTCAATTCCCCTTCTATTTTCTGTTTTTAGAGATAACACATCTCTTTCAGCTTATCTCCAAACCTTCAAAGACCATTGTTATAAAGCCCATGCTTGCTTTTTTCTCTTGAAGCTGTAGCTCTCCACATGGAAAATTGTCTTCATTCTTTCATCCCAGACCCCACAACCTCACACCCACACACACTGTCCACTCATCCTTGCTGGATACTTATACTTTCATCCCACACCCCACAGCCTCACACCCACACACTGTCCACTCATCCTTGCTGGATACTTATACTTTCATCCCACACCCCACAACCTCACACCCACACACACTGTCTACTCATCCTTGCTGGATACTTATACTTTCATCTCATACCCCACAACCTCACACCAACACACATTGTCCACTCATCCTTGCTGGATATGTATATCCCAGTGCAAGTGGGGTAAGTTTCAGGATTCTTGTCATCATTGGAAAGTGTTACATGCTCTGTGCATGTGCTGTATCATGAATATTTCTGTCTTGTACAACTCATACTGTTTTGAATTAAGAATTTTTGTTTTAGCTGGGCATGGTGGCAGGTGCCTGTAGTCCCAGTTGAGGTAGGAGAATTGCTTGAACCCAGGAGTCAGAGGCTGCAGTGAGCCGAGATCACACAACTATACTCCAGCCTGGTGACACAGTGAGAGTTTGTCTAAAACAAACAAGAAACGGAATTTCTGTTGTTGCTGCTGCTTCTTTTGTTTCATCTGTACTTATCACCAATGCATCCCCAACCTCTCCTTCCATTTTCAAGATCTACACTTAATATGTTCAAATTAATCAGATTCCTATCAATTTCCTCTTGCGAGGATGTCTCCTGGGGAGCCTTTGGATCTGCTGCAAACAGAACTGGCATAGTCATTATCTTCTCACTCTCTTCATCTGGAGCCTGGAAATTCATTTTTTGTACCTTCTTGAATGAATTCCCAGTTTCCTCGACTACTCCCACCCCCAACATACTATGTTCTCCTTTCTTGGCTAATTTCCTGTTTTAGGTAGACATACTGAGACAGGTGCATGGGAGATAAAAATTTTGAAACTTCGTATTGTGAAAAAGTCTAGGAGTAAATGACATTTTGCCAGAGCATAGGAATCTGATTTTGAGATTGTATTCCATCAGAATATTTTGGGGTATTTACCTTTTATTGTTGTTATTATTTCTGACCTCCTCTGACTTGCTGCCTCTCTGGAAATTTGGTAAGATACTCTCTTTTGTCCCAATGTTCTGAAATTACCTAATGACATTTTGTGATACAAGTCCATTTTCATTTAGTACTCAGTTTTCTTGGGCCCTTTCAATCTGGAAGCAACCATCCTGGAAAATTTCTTCAACAATTTAATTTTATCATTTTGTTTCTCCAACTTTATTTTCTAAGTTTTCCTCTGAGGGGTTACATGTTTTTATTTATGATCCTGCTTTTAATGTCTCTGACACCTTTTCTTTCCTAGATTGTTTCTCCTTTTTTATAGCATTCTGTTCTTGTTTTGTGGATATATCCTTTTATTTCTCAGATAATTTTAACAATTATATATTTAAGTACTTATACCTTGCAAATTTTCAGTTTCTTCCTAGTGCCTTTACCCTCTGTGTTTATTGTGAATTTTGTCTTTCTTGTCAGAGGATTTTTATGGCAGTTTGCTTATATTAGAAGGGAATGATTGGACCTTCTGAGTGTGTGTGTGAGAGGAGGGCTAGGGGTGCTCCATCACCATGGAGTCGTTGTTAGTAAATCAAGCTTGGTTATTTTACTAAAAAAGACCCAACATCTTTTCCTTAGTTCTTTCTCTTGAGTAGCTCAGGGTCCCTCACTTTCTTCTTGTCAGTCTAATCTTTAAGTTTGGAGAGCCAAGGATGTCTATATTCATGCAAATGATTATTTTAACATTTTTATTCTGGTATAATCCCCAAATATGCCTAGAGTCTTCTATTCTGAAGACCTCCAGTATTGGGATGGAATTTGACCCTAATTCCTTGTAAAATGTACTTTTGATCAACTTTTTCACTCTGCCTCACCTTCATCCTTAGTACAAAAATTTCTGCTTCTGCCAATTGTTGAAGTTTTTGAGTGTACCCTAAGGCAAGTTGATTTGATTCTTGGCTTCCTGAAATTTTGGATTAGGATTCTTCTTTTCTGGTTCTTTTAAATCAATTACCACTGACCTTATGTTTTCTAACCTGCAAAATTGTATTATGCTCTTGTCTTCTACCATGTATTTGTCCTTGTTTGTGAATTTGTGACTTTGAAATAATCATTTTGTGATTATTATTGTAAATTTAATGGAATTTTGGAGGGGAGTAGATAGAGATGAAAGTATTTTATCTATACACTCAAAAGAAGATTCTGAGGCGGTTAACTTTTTTCTTTGTAACGAAATCTGTCAATGCTTACAAATTATAGATTTGTATATATAATAGTGTCCTGTGTTATATAATGTATATACTATTACTTAGCTTAGAAAGAGTGTTCATATTCTGAGGAAGGTAGAACAACGCATTGGAGGGATGGATTAATTATTCAGGCTTTCTGAATCTCACGTCTAATCAATAAAATGGAAAACATTATACTTTGGTCTTAAAAGTCTCTCCCTGCTGTTGGAATTTATCATTAATGATTCCACTGGCTGTGGAGCAACTGCATTTGTCCCAATCCTTTTTAGAAATGCCTCAGAGAAGTGCGATTTAGAACTGCTGTTAAAAGAAGAACCACCGCTTATTCATTTAAAAGTTAAAATAGTAATGTACATTTTAGACAAAAGACTAAGAGTAGTAAATCGAAAGGCTTCACAGTGAAATAGATAAGCCATTTCTATAAGTATAAGGTATTTGGTGTGGCTGAGTACAGAAAGGTAGGAGATGAACTGCAGGAATTGAAGGGACTGAAGCTACACAGAGCTTCCTGTAATGTGAGGTCTGACTGTGCCTTCATCTTCCACCTGGTGACGTTTGCACACTCCTCAAAACAATATTCTAATCACATCCCTTAAGCCTTCCTTGAGCTATTTGTACCACCTCTCTCTCAACTACCCCTGAGGTCAAATATACAATTAAACCAAATATCTTCTTTAAAAATAAAAGTTTGAAACCGAGTATTTTTTGCTTTAGATATTCACTAAACATTATGTTTAATATTAACGTGTTCTGCCTTTAACCATAGAAAGTATTTTTCTCATATATTGATAAACTGCATATTCCCTAATGCTTAGTTTTACACTTAATAGGTACAACTTCTTGACCAATTCTCAGGTAAATAAAATTTTAAATGTTAGATAGACTTCAATTTTCATTCGTTGCATTCTTTGCAAAAAAACATAGTATAAGAGTGCAGTTGTAATCTAAATTAAATTAGTACACAATTGTGACTATTTCTATCAGAATCCCATCTTGATGGCATAACAAAGGTAAAAGCAAAGCATTATAGATTCTTCAAAAACGGGTAAAGAATCACATATGGATCCCCAAAGTCTGTCTTGACACTAAGGGCGCCATTTCTACAGATTGACCGTTGCGTGTTTGTTTATGCAGCTAAAATTTGTCATGGATTCTTTCTTACAGGGTTGTAATACCCCTTTCTAAAATCTAGCACTGCTGGGTTATGAAAATTTTATCCAAGGCAATGTTTATTCTCTAAAGGTAAACTCAGATTGAGCAAGACGCTAACGAGAATATAAATGTCCTTTCCTGTATTTCTTGTAGAATAAATCTTGACTTTGTGCCTATTCTCTTGTATGGTGTCTGAAAATGATGTTTATCCATAGCAACTATTTTTATTTAAAGGAACAAAATTCCATTAACTGTTCCTTTAACAGGAACATGGGTAGTATAATACACTTTATTAGTCATTCCCCTATTTCTGGGTATAATTTTAAAATGCAAAGGGGGCAATAAATAAGGCCCTTTGTGTGCAGCATACATCATCAATGGATGATAATTCATTCTAGCACAGTGTCTGGCATTCATTCTAAGCCAAATAAATATTCTCTCTTCACAACTCATGACAAACCCGATGAGCATCGTGACTCGATCTGGGGCTTCCGTGCACATCCGCTGTCATGTGTGAATCGAAATGTTGCTGAGACAGTGCTGATGTTCCCTACAATCCGCTTAGAGACACAAAATCAACTGTGTGTGACTGTCAAGAAGAACTGATATAAATGCAGATGATAGACAGCTTGTAGGCCAAGACAACAAGCATATATGAAATTTATTCTATTTCTAGAAAGATTACCTCCTATTAACAAATCCTGAAGACTACGGTTAAAGTCATTTATTTATTTATGAGATGGAGTCTCGCTCTGTGGTCCAGGCTGGAGTGCAATGGCGCAATCTCAGCTCACTGCAACCTCTGCCTTCCAGGTTAAAGCGATTCTTCGGCCTCAGCCTTCTGAGTAGCTGGGACTACAGGTGTGCGCCACCATGCCCGGATAATTTTTTTTGTATTTTCAGGAGAGAAGGGGTTTCACCATATTGGCCAGGCTGGTCTCAAACACCTGACCTTGTGATCTGCCCACCTTGGCTTCCCAAAATGCTGGGATTACAGGCATGAGCCACCACTCCTCGCTGGTAAACGTCTAATAATATTATTAAGTAAAGACTTCAACAGAACTGATTTGCTTAAAAAGTCTAAGTTTATACTGGAATGAGAACAAATAATGAAGACTTCCCAGCATGGTGAGCACTTCACAGAGCTTAACAAAGTGACACTTTACAACAGATATAACTTCACCTCTCTGATGTGTTCCTAACATAAATCTAAATAAATGTTATCATTTACCTTATTTTTTTGAGCCCCAAATCGGCTAGCACAGAAGAAAACCCTGCCCTGCAAGTATTCCTCATATTCTCCTTCTCCTTCTCCTCTTCATGGTACAAGGGTTTTGTGGTAAAGCCGTGCATTAATGCCAATATGTGTAATAAACACGTCTTTCATGCTAATGCAAAGAGGAAAACTCTAAAATCTCAATGGAAGTGTAGAGAAAATACGTAAAAATATTTTTACATACTAATATATGAAGTGCAATACTCAAGACTGTTTATGCATATGGGTGTTTTTTTTTTTATATCCCCTATAATTTGATTGAAATATTTCTCTTATCTATGGTCATACCACCTGAGCGTGTCTGATCCCCTCTGAAACACATATCTCCTTTGCAATCAGGATTACACATATAGAGAGAGCAAATTTTTTCTAAGAAATCTTGTAAACATAGTTATCTAGGGAAACAGTAAAATCTTGATGTTTTCTTTTTCGAGTCATGCAAACAAACATTTTTAAATTTTAGTTTTCTTATCCATAAAAGAAGAGAAATACTTCAGTATACATTTTTTGAACATTTAAATGAGATTAGCTATTAATAAAGATTCATTACTATTAAAATATTATGATTATCAACTCATCATCAATATTACTGGTATAAGAATATCAAATTTTATGATTTAATGACATTGCAAACTCATGTATATATGTAACTATTTAAAATTAAAGTTGAAGGAAAGTCACTGTCCTTACATGCTAAGTTGTGTCTCCCCAGAATTCATATGCTGGTATCTTAAACCCCATTGCCAGAAAACAGAACTGTATTTGAAAACAGGACTGTCTTTAGAAAGGTGATTAAGCTATAAAGAGATCTTGAAGGTGGGTCCTCATCCATGATGATTTTTATTCTTATACGAAGAAATCGGGACACAAAAACTCACCAAGAGATAACCCTGTGAAGACACAGGAAGACAGCTGTCTACAAGCCAACAGAGAGAGACCTGAGGAGAAGCCAAACCTGCTAACACCTTGATCTCAGACTTCCAGCCTCCAGAGCTGTGAGGAGATAACTTTTGTTGTTTAAGCCACCTAGTCTGTGACACCTTGTTACGGCAGCCCTAAGGAATGAATACAACTTCCCACAAATACACTTACACGCTTGCTACCTGATTCGCTGATTCTACTTTTAAAATGTATCTAAAATCATTCCAATTTTCCATCCCCACTACCTTTAATTTCTCTGAACCACACTACTTCTCTCTTGGATCACTGCAAGAGTCTCCTCACGATGTTCCTGCCTCCAGTATACCCCTTCTGAACCCTTCTCAACATGGCATCATGGAGTGATTTATTTTAACACAGATCTCGTCCTTGGCCTTGAGTGTTTAAAATCCTTTGATAGCTTCCAGTTGTTCCTAGCATAAAGTTACTCAAATTGCCTGGAAGGCTTTCAGTGATCTGGTTTTTGCTAAACTCTTCATCTCATTCCTCAACCAAAACATCTCCTGTTCTATACTAGTCAGGCTCAGCTTGGATCCAGGTTCTCTACTGCATCTAGAATCTTTATTGATTATTTTGTATGAGGATAGACCCCTTTCTTAAACTCTTAGCATAGTGAGTTAGCATAGATTGAAAATATTCTTCCATAACAAACAATTGCATAAATATTTTTGATGCACACAAAATATTGTCATATCCTGGTACAATCATTATAAAATTTGGATTAGACAGACTTCTGTTTATCACTTCAGGACCAACACTGTTGAGAATTAAACTGTCCCATGGGAATATATTTATTCACATCTAATGCCTTACTTAACAACCATTAGAAGGAGGAACGGAAGACAGAAGAAAGGAAGAGAGGAGGGAGGAGGGAAGGAAGGAGGGAGGAGGGAAGGAAGGAGGGAGGAGGGAAGGAAGGAGGGAGGAGGTAAGAAAGGAGGGAGGAGGGAAGGAAGGAGGGAGGAGGGAAGGAAGGAGGGAGGAGGGAAGGAAGGAGGGAGGAGGGAAGGAAGGACGGAGGAGGGAAGGAGGGAGGGAGGAGGGAAGGAAGGACGGAGGAGGGAAGGAAGGACGGAGGAGGGAAGGAAGGACGGAGGAGGGAAGGACGGGAATTATCAGAGGCAAAATGAACATAACTTACATATTAAATATCCCCACATATAAAACCAAAACTTTAGGAAAGCCCAAGAAAAAGGTTTTATTTCACATTAGAAACAAATATTAAATATGAAGAAATGAGTTTTGACTCTTGAAATATTGAGGGGAAAATTTAGTTTGCACTGGTAATAGTTCAAAGATGTTTGGGATAATATATGAAGAAGAAACCCAAATATTTGGATATTTAGCTTATTAGACAGGATATTATTATTGTAATAATATAATTTAGTCACCAGTTTATCATTTAAACAGTAGCTGTGTAAACTAGAAAGAAAAATTGATGATAGTAATAAAAATCTAGTTAATAACCATTCTTAAACAATGGTATTGTTTTAACTAGAAATTGGTATTTTTTTTAAATCTTGTAAGAAAAATGTTCAGATAAATTGCAATGATTTGGGATGTTTTAGAAGAAGAACTTTAACATACATTAGTTTTCCCTGGATTGGGCTTTCTAAACTATTTGTACTAAGTCAAATACCATGCAAGTCCCAGTCATTTTCATCACAAATTGAATGCAATTTCAAAAAAAATTATTGGTGAAAACCAAAGCAGAATTTTAAATGGCACTTTGCAAAAAAAAAAAAAAAAAAAAAAAAAAAAAAAAAAAAAAATGAATTGAGTCAGCAAAAGTACTTCCTTTGAAGGAAACTATTCAAAGGACCTCTCAAAAAGAACTGCTGTAACTATCCTGTTTTCTTAGAAATGATATGATATACACAAAAGAAAAGCTACACAAAATTTTTGAACACAAAAATTGGTCAAATATATAGAAATGAGCTATTGAACAAGACTTGACAAATTATCATTTGAACACAGGGACACACAGGGATCTTTTTTTTTTAGCTTCCAGATTTTATCACTATCTTGATCTGTTAGTGATAATAAAAAGTTCGTCGCTGAGGACAAATGAAGCTGCCTGCCTGCAAGCTGACTGGAGAGTCCCTTGAAATAAATAACATAAAATTGGTTCTCAGCAAGCATCCCTTTTAAAAGATGCCTTTGTGTGTTAGCAAACCAAGTAAGTGGATGCCATTATCATACTGCCCACTAAAGCAATAGCAAACATGGTCTTCAATGACTCTCAGCAAAAGACGTAAAATGCCTTTAATTTACAGTATTTCAGAAGATGCCAATTCCAGCCGGCAAGAGAGGTTGAATATATTTCCATAAAAATAGTGAGACAGCGTTTTCCTTTTTCCCTCTCATTGTCTCACAAGTGTCCTGCGAGTTTGCAGAGACTACGTAATATCTTATGCAGCCATCACGCCAATGGCTCTTGAAAGGTGTGTGAATTATTTGACTTTTATAATGATTAGTTTGTTGTACTCGAATAATTTGTAAGATTGTGAAGGGATCCTGACATCCAAATGTTTGACAAACTGGTTTTGATTTGTGATTATTTATGAATTTCAGAGAACAGAAACTTAACAAAGAAAATAGTCACAGCCCCTCTTTCTCCCAAGTACTAGATTAAAATATCATCAAAATCAACATTCAGCCTATATCAATAAAACAAATAAATGTGAGCACAATAAGAAACTAAGCAGCTGTGTATTTTTACAACAAGATGGCAATCGGTTGGCCTTTCCGGCTTTAACTTGCTTTGCTGCTTCCCTTAGTTGTCTGCTTATTTTGGGAGAATTTTGAAAATGTGGAACAGAGAATAGGCCATTCATGACAGATGCTGTAAATAGGTTATCCATTTCTTCCTACCTGATAGCATTAGCCTCATCTTGTTTGGAAAGAGGTACCTTTAATTAATTCTCCATGATGCCTCTTTTCTGGCTAGCTATGAGAAACTGAAAAAGAAACATGGTCTAATTTTAATGAAAATAGGACGTGCCAAAGGCACTCAGACTAATTTTGCAGGCTAACTCAGACATTTTGAATAGAGAATGACAAAGTTCTTATGTTAAATAGATTCATTAAGAATAGAAAAGTTGTTCCTTCTGTTTAATAATTAAATTAAACACATTGTCAAAATAGAGAGTATTTAAAAAGGTAATTTTCAGTACAGAATATAACACTGTTTTTCCTTTTAAAAATATTATGGTAGTGTTTAATATTCCATTTGTATTATTTTTTCTTTGATGGTTACAAGATTGGATGCTAATGGAACTGGTTAAATTATAAGATACAAAAAAGAGACAACTGTTAATAAATCACATTTTTATAAGCAGTGTCAATATAAATTCATATGAAAGTAACTTCTTATCACATCTGTAAGATGACTGATCACATTGATAAAAATACTGTATCTCATGATGTTGTATCTTATATAAAATTACACTCTTCTAATTTCTCAAGGCAAATCTAAACCTCATAATCAAAATTAGTTTTCCCCTGACATTATGTCACAAACTCAGCGTTATTCACCTTTTGGATGGCTTACATTATTATTTTTTTATTTTTCAGGTCTGACTGATGGGCTTTTGCTTTTCTCCTGGCTGTGCCATAAACTAAACGGGAACATGCAGGTTTCAGAACCATACATTTCAAAGTTGAGAGTCACACACTGGACTCGTGGCAAAGCTGGGGCCAGGAGTCAGTGCTCTGATTCCAGCTCTGTCACTCTGCCTCCTTTTGTCCAGTTCTGAGCTCTCAGCCTCACAAACACCTTCTATCAAAAAAACACAGAATGAAGGATGAAATGTCTACATGCGCCTTCACTCCATCCTATAAAAATGTATAAAATCTTCGGAGACATATTGTGAGGAAAGTGATGGCTATTTTATCTAAGAAAGAATCCCCTGGATCAGATCCTAGATTCTTAGAAATTCAAGAAAGCAAAACAAAAAAAAATTAATCAAAGGAAAAAAAAATCTCTTAAGGTTGACTTTTCAAATGATTCTTTATATTTTTCCAAATTAAATTATAATGAAGTCTATATTTCTTCATTTTTTAAGTGCCAATTAAATTAGAGGAAAAATAATAAACCAACTAGTTATTTTTAATTATCAGAATACACTATGGACAGCGGCTTTCATTTAACTGTATTTTTGCCCCTGAGGCAAATTCTAAAGAGAACAAAGTTAATATTTTGTGAATTATTTAACAGGAAGATTTAATTTATTTATTAATAGATTTTAATAGAAATAATTTAATCCAGTCCAGCAAGCTTCCATTTATTTGGAATATTAACAAACATTTTTGAGCACTTACCATGCACCTTTCCTGAGCTGTGGGTTGACTCTACCACCACGTGCAGAGAGGCCACATGCTGCACGTTCTAGCATGTCGGACAGACTTGGGGCCACCACAAACAGAGCAACAATGTGTTTTACCGACCACAACACAGCTACATGTGAAGACTGCTGTAAGTCTGATCCTGGACCCATTTCCTACTAGTTTTATCACATTAAACCCTCTACTTAAATTATCTGAGTTTCAACATCTTCCTGGAAACTAAGAGCGTCCTAGTGGTGCTTTAAAGGGGAATTTAGCTTAATTACGCACTAATGTAAAGTGTTGCATAATTGGGACCCTATGTGTTACAGCTATGGTTATACTTATTTGAAAATTTATTATAAATATAATGAAAATTTTTTGACCAGGTAGAGGGTGTCACAATGGTGTTTGAGCTGCTTTTAAGTGAACGTTGCTGTGCTAAGCACTGGAGGAAAAGAACAGAGTGAGACTCTATCTATGCCTGTCCTGGAGGCATGGAGACTCCAGTGAGGAAGGTGGCATGGACGAATGGTCTGCATTCAGTGCTGGGGATCTCAGGGGATTGACACTCATCCTGCACGAGGATCCGCATATAGCTCCCTGAGTTGCCAATGGAACTGAGTGGGTACCAAGGAGGCAAGGAGCAGAGGAAGGGCATTTGGAATAGTGGGACCAGCAGATGCAAGGGCAGAGGGATGCAAAACAGTACCATTTGCAAATTGTAGAATGATGAGTTTGGTGGGAAGCCCCGAGTGATGCTTGGGTAGATGAGTACAAAGAACCCAGCAGGGCAGAATCACGTAGATGTTTGAACACCGAGCTCAGTGTTCTACTGGCTTATTGGACATTGCAGAGAGGGACTTGGAGCAGAAGAACAAAGTGATCAGATGGAAATTTTAGATCAGTACGCTCATCAGAAGCATAGGTGGAAGGGAGGATACCTCATCCTCTGAGGAGGGATAAAAGGAGGTATGGATGGCAGCAAGTGCAGATGAAACTATGTTTATGTGGGCAGGGGTTGGAGGAGGGAGGTAAATAGTTCTCCTTGATCTCAATTTGCCAGGAAGAACAGAAGACAAATTTGATTATTAAAAATAAGAGAGTAGTCAGGTGCAGTTGCTCATGCCTATAGTCCTAGCACTTTTGGAGGTGAAGACGGGAGGATTCCTTGAGCCCAGGAGTTTGAGACCAGCCTGAGCAATATAGCAAAAACCCATATCTAAAACCACAAAACAAATAAACAAAAATTAGTCTGGGTGTGATGGCTTAGCCTGTCATCCTAGCAATTTGGGAGGCTAACGCGGGTGGATCACTTGAGGTCAGGAGTTTGAGAGCAGCCTGCCCAACATGGTGAAATCCTATCTCTACTAAAAAAAAAATAATAATAATACAAAATTAGTTGGGTGTGGTGGTGCATGCCTGTAATCCCAGCTACTTCGGAGGCTGAGGCAGGAGAATTGCTTGAACCCAGGAGGTGGAGGTTGCAGTGAGCCAAGATCAAACATTTGCACTCCAGTCTGGGCACCAAAATCCATCTCAAAAACAAACAAACAAACAAAAATTAGCCGAGTGTGGTGGTGCATGCCTGTAGCCTCAGCTACTGGGCAGGCTGAGGTGGGAGGACTGCTTGAACCCAAGAGATCAAGGCTGCAGTGAGCCATGATTGTGCCACTGCACTCCAGCCTGGGCAACAGAGCAAGACCCTGTCTCAATTAAAAATAATAACAATAGAGAGGAAAACCCATGGCTGGCGTTCTGGAGAATCTGTAAGTCTTCCCCACTCTAAGCATCTTCATTTCCTCCTCTCCAGCTTTGCTTTCCCCTAGGGTGGTTCTGATTTTCTCAGCCTATAAATGGGCTCAGCACCCTCACTCCAAGTTTCTCATCAAATCTCTACCCAAGGGGGCATTTGGGAGATTGCTACTTGCCAATGCACAGGCTCAGTAGGGCTGACTTACTGCTAAGAAAGACTTCAGCAACAACAACAACAACAACAAAAAGTCCTGGTATCTCAATAAATGTGAAGAAAACGTAGAATATCGAGACAGACACATAATATTCCTTACAAACACTGCCTTTTCATCTATTTAGTTCTAAAAATTACGAAATATCCCCCGAATCTATAAAGTTCCCATTTTCAGATCTCATAGATCTCCCTTCTCTACGTTTCCTCCAGCAGAGCTCCAACAAGTGACAGAACGTGTCTCTCTCAGTTTCAAAAATTACTCCCAGCCTCGTGATCTGTCAGAAAGACTGGAAAGCTTCACATTTATAAGATACTGAAGAATAAGCTTGATGCTGAAATTCCAGCGGCCTCCAGGTAGTGAGGAATCCGTAATTCCCAAGATGGAAATTAAGGGGGAACGAAGATACTATTGTTCAGGAAAGTGTGTTCATGAAGCTTGTATGCTCCAAGAATACCAAGAAGCTAAAGATTGGGCTACACAAAGGAAACTCAGTGATACGAATCATTTACATACCATTTTACGGTTTGAAAGTGCTTTCGTATACAATATGCCATTTGCTCTTTAAAATAATCCTGAGAGCTATTCTCTACATTTTCACACATGTACAAACAAAGCAGTTAAAAAACTCATATAAACCTGTACAGAATGAGCGATTATAGTAAGAAATAGAGTTGTAATTATTCCTCCACTACATTTTTACCCTAACTCACAAGTTTTCAAAATCCCCAGATCTCTAAACTTCTCTAGAAATTGCTTAAAAGTACATTTTCGAGAGCAGGCAATTCTGATCTTATAATCTTCCAATTAAAAATGGATACAATAATTTAGTCCACGTCACCGACAATGCACAGAAGTGAAACATTGTGAACTCTTATTTTACAATCACTAACTTAACAGATAATTCATCATTTATCATGACTGACAGTACCATTTAGATATTGAAAGTACCAGTCCTACAAGGAGGAAACAAAACATGAGAACTTCTTAGAGTGTAATATTTGGTATGCTATCCAAAATAACAACATGGTGTTAATATGTTTATAAATTATGACATTAAATTTCTCTCAACTTACATATTCAAAGATGTTCTAAAACTTCTATATTCAAAGAGGTTTTAAATCTTTGAATATATAAGTCGAGAAAAAAATAACTCCATGCTGGAACATTCCGTAACGTCTGAAGCAACATTTGTTAGCAGATATCCACATATGTAAAACATTTGTAAACAATACTGGTGAAAACCATCATGACTTAAGATAATCACCAGATTAAAACAATGTTTTTCATATTTAGCCTAGTTACAATAATACTTCATTTATCAATACAACAGGGTTTTCACTCTACTGTTGGTATAAGGTAATGTTTTATGCTCCCAAAGATTTGCTGTCTTTATCCACCTCATTAGTCTACTCTACCAGGTTATGATATTCATCTGTAGGTAAGTATCAGAGGCCTCAGAGAGAGGACAATTTTCTCTGGGTCAATATTTCTGTCTGCTACCATGACAGAACGAGTTTCCCTCTATTCCTTTGAGAATAATCTACCTTGTTATGTGCAAAATTCACAAGCTCGTGAAAAAGGATCTGTTCTGGATGAATTCCAAGTTTAGCAACATTTTCAGACACTAAAATGACCATTTTTATTACATGGTAGAAAAACATGTTTTTTTTTTCAATAGCTAGCTTAGCAGCACTGGCTCTGTAGCTAATTGCAAATGAGAGAGGAAACAATAACTGATTCTGGCCTTGACTCCTTTGCAGTTACTGGGGGACTGAGGTTGAGGGCATTACTGGAGGCCAGACCTGACACAATGTGAGATTACACTGAACTTGCCAATCACTTCATTAATGCAAAACAGGCTTCAACAGAGTCTTGTATTCATTTTTAAAAGCCTAACATAGGAAAATGATTTCTTAAATTGCTGTGCTGTTTCTAATATCATCATTTGGTAATATGATTAGTAGCTGACAACATAATAGGAGAAATTATTTTGAGGTCATATGTTGAAGTATTTGCATCATGAACAGAAATACCCAGAAAGTATCAGATGCTTAGTTTTCGAAGTGACTGAAAGAAAAAATTCCCCTCCAGTTAGGACCTAGTGTCAAACTCCAACCCAAACACACAAACAAAATGAATACATTGAGGCAAGTTTAGGGCTATGGTATCTTCATCTATTAACCTGCGAAACTATAGGGGGTTGGAATTAGTATTTCTAGAGAAACAAAGACATTAGCAAATGTGAGTGTTCAAAACACGTGGGTGCTGAGAATGTTTCCCTGTCCACAGAATGGTGTGGTCTAAACCATCTTATATGGTTAGCACTTCTTTTCTCATTTGTCCTCAAAGAAATTTATCCTTCAGGCCATAGCAGTAGCTTTGCTTTGTAGTACTGGTTTTTATTTCCAGTTCTTCAAATCTGATTCATGGGCTACTGAAAATAAATGATCTCTTGTCTCTCTCTCTTTTTTTTTTTTTTTTTTTTTTGCTGCAGATTAAGTTAGTTAGGTGGAGCCCAGGCTGAAAGTTCGTTTATCTTTGGTAAATTTGTTTTATTACAGGAGGTGTTTAATATATGGCTCATAGTAAAAGCTGGTTAAACTAAACAAGAAGTTGATATTAAGTTTATATTGCATCCATATTGTATAGTTATAAGGTCTGGATATAACCCAACGTTCTCAACCCCTTTAACTAGCTGTGATGCCCATGGCACTCTGAGAGTACACCTGCTACCAGAAGGACAGCCTCGAGTGTGAGTTCTCCAGATTCTTGGCATTTAGAATAATCGGATAAAAGGCACAAAGTAACAAAGGAATGAAACACAGGAAGAAAGATGTAAAAGTGGGGATTTATTATAGCCAGAAAGCACTTCACAGTGTGGGAGGGGGCCCAAGCAAGGGGTTCCTGGGCCTAGTTACAAAGTTTTCTGGGTTTTAAATACTTATTCTGAGGTCCCTATCAGTCACCTCTTATCTGGATGAAGGATTTGGTCCCTGGCTATTAAAGGCTGGGGTGAATTGGCCCCTACTGCAGATGGAGGGATGGCCAGTGCTTGGCCCATAGTCAATCAAGGCACTCTCCCTTTCCATCTGAGACACGCGGAAGCAGAAGGGCTGTAGGGAGAGCAGCCTTTGATCCTTTGTTGCTAGGAAATGGGGAGGCAGGAGGTTTTCATTTCCATTTAGCTTCAGGAAGTTTGAGTTAACTGGCCTTAGGTTCCCTGCCCCCAGACCCAGATGTTTCCCTTTTGATACACTTTTGGGAAGTCAGCACGAATTGGCCTTAGACCTCCTGCCCCTAGACCTCGGGGTTCTTCCTCGATTCAGCAGAAACTGGCCTTAAGTTCCCTGCCTCAAGACCCTATTCTGCCTCACACTCATCCCACTGAAACATATCCTTGCCATATTCATTCTACTTCTCTTTTTTGTTCTGTAACTTTCTGATAAGGGTGTGTTTTTAGAACTTAATTTCTCTTTCCTGTTTTGCCAGTAAAAATCTGAAGTGAAGAGTCACATTGCTCTAGTTCCAACTGGTCCATCAGCACATCCCATTCTGCTTGAGGGCTCCAATCTAAATGCCTCACCACATTACCCCTCCCCTCCAGAATCTGGGTAGAGCCACCAAATTGTTATCTGGATCGTCAGCTACTGATAAGTCATAAAGGAAGTGAAGACAATCTTGTTCTTGTTTGTCTGGAGCTTCTTTTTATCATGAGATAATCAGCAGGACCTCTGTGCCCCGACTCAGGGGTTTTACATACTCAGCAAAGAGCCGGAGTTTTCCTCATTGACTTCTTCCAGCTTTCTAGAGACTTCTCAGGCATAGGAGAACAGGAGTGATGGATGTGCCAGGTTGTCAGGAAGAGGTGCATCACCATAAAACAACATTCGCATCATTCACAGTGTAGGAAACCAGGGGAATTGTGTCCCTGGGAGAAGCTGAAATGGAACTAAAAAATAGGCTTTCAGACCCTATCCATGAGTGGAGTGAGGCAGAGACCACCGAAAGCATTTCTAACACGAAAATAGAAGGGAGGATAGCATTTGTTTGATAAAATGTTATCTACTTCATTTAAATAAGAATTCTATTTTTCTTCTTTTAAAATATATTTAAATGATTTTGAAATAGAAAGCTTTAAGGATGTTAGCAATGTAACTTGGTTAAGAATATAATTACATTTCTCAAAGGAGACATTCATACAGCCAACAGACACATGAAAAAATGCTCATCATCACTGGCCATCAGAGAAATGCAAATCAAAACCACAATGAGATACCATCTCACACCAGTTAGAATGGCGATCATTAAAAAGTCAGGAAACAACAGGTGCTGGAGAGGATGTGTAGAAATAGGAACACTTTTACACTGTTGGTGGGATTGTAAACTAGTTCAACCATTATGGAAAACAGTATGGCGATTCCTCAAGGATCTAGAACTAGATGTACCATATGACCCAGCCATCCCATTACTGGGGATATACCCAAAGGATTATAAATCATGCTGCTATAAAGACACATGCACACGGATGTTTATTGCAGCACTATTCACAATAGCAAAGACTTGGAATCAACCCAAATGTCCATCAGTGACAGATTGGATTAAGAAAATGTGGCACATATACACCATGGAATACTATGCAGCCATCAAAAAGGATGAGTTTGTGTCCTTTGTAGGGACATGGATGCAGCTGGAAACCATCATTCTTAGCAAACTATCGGAAGAACAGAAAACCAAACACCGCATGTTCTCACTCATAGGTGGGAACTGAACAATGAGGTCACTTGGACTCGGGAAGGGGAACATCACACACCGAGGCCCATCATGGGGATGGGGGAGGGGGGAGGGATTGCATTGGGAGTTATACCTGATGTAAATGACGAGTTGATGGTTGCAGCACACCAACATGGCACAAGTATACATATGTAACAAACCTGCACGTTATGCACATGTACCCTAGAACTCAAAGTATAATAAAAAATATATATATATAATTACATTGCACAGATATAATAGTTTAGACGCATGTAATAAAAGGCACGAATCCTTTAATTGAATTACTAAAACACATTATGTGTTTATATTAAGTACAGATCCTCTTTTGCCAAATTGGACATCCGTGGCCTGAAAAGGTTTAACTGGAACCGGCAGAGTTAGACTACCAATGACTACCAATGATCTCTTGTTGAGAACTTTATGGTTCTATATTTTTGGGGGAAAAAAGAAAAAAAAAAAAGCTCCAATTTGTAAGAAAGATCTGGAAAAATTTCCCAAAGATTATATACTAAAGTCTTCTTTGGGAAATTGTGACTTAATCTGAGAAAAGTGACTTAATCTACAGGTTACTATATATTTTTCAGATTGAAATACATGTGGTAAACTAGACCACTTCTCAGCCCTGTCACACTCAGACATTCTCATCTTGAATCCTACTCAGAATTTCTTTATTATTACTACCGTTATTATTTTTTGTGGAGAGAGGGTCTCACCACGTTGCATGGGCTAGTGTCAAACTCCTGGGCTCAAGTGATCCCCTCCACTTGGCCTCTCAAAGTGCTGGGATTACAGGCTCGCGCCACCACACCTGGCCCCATTCCACATTTCTTAATGAAGAACGTGTATTTGACCTGTCTCAAGGAAGCAAAGTCAACAGTGCTTCCCTGTGGGTTCTGGGTCAGCTCTCACCACTTAGGGTTTTTTCTGTATGAGGAATGCCAGGGGTAGAACGGCTTCAAGAAGCAGAGCAGTTCATACCAGCTTTGCATTTGTTGAGTTTTCAACCTCATGTCTTGCTCAATGCCCATCCTTTGGCACATGATTGACCCCATTCTTTGTAGGACTGACCAGGCTGTTTGTTGTTACCGCTCTCGTTTGTAGACAGGCTGCATGTTTTGTACCCTGCACTAACTAGGTATTCAATAAAAATCTGTTGGGGAGTGAACACTTAGCAACATCGCAGACACTTGAGGAAGGCAATTACATGCATCTGCTTCCCACACACCAATACAATGGCAGCCGGTGATGAATTCAGACCCTAGGTGCCACAGGTCACATATAAGTCAGCCTCGTACTACACGGCCCATGTCAATCCTCAAAATAAGGATAAAATCATCTGGAAACATGAACCTCGAGTGAACCTCTCCCAGGACCCACATCCACCCGAGGCGGCAAGGGGCCTAGTGCAGTTGGCGCAGCGCCACAGCCTCCCCTTTGCGTCTGACACATCCACAGCAGGTGGATTCATTCCGATCAGCTTCAGCCCAGCATCGGCGTGCAGCGCGGGCAATTCGGGGCTGATAACGCGGAACACCAGACTCCCAAGACCTGTACCCAGGATGCGCCTCAGCGGGAAGCGCAGAGAGAGCAACGTTGAAAAGCCTGTTTACCCAGGTCCTCAGACGCTGTGATGCGCGCTGTGTGTGATCTCTGGTTAAAACGCCACAACTCCAGTGAAGGAAGCTCCACCATTATCTGTCTAAATGTTTATATGGACACATGAAATTTTTATTTTTATTTTTTATTTTATTTTTATTTTTTTTAATTTTTATTTTTTTTTGAGACAGAATCTCGCTCTGTGGTCCAGGCTGGAGTGCAGTGGCGCCATCTCGGCTCACTGCAACTTCTGCCTCCCGGGTTCCCGCCATTCTCCTGACTCAGTCTCCCCAGTAGCTGGGACTACAGGCGCCCACCACTGTGCCCGGCTAATTTTTTTATTTTTTATTTTAGTAGAGACGGGGTTTCACCGTGTTCACCAGGATGGTCTCGATCTCCTGACCTCGTGATCCGCCCGCCTCGGCCTCCCAAAGTGCTGGGATTACAGGCGTGAGCCACCGCGCCCGGCCATACACACTGAATTTTAAGGAAGTCAAATCGCCTGCCCGGCATCAGGCATCTTCCTCAGTCAAGAGCTCCGCCAGCACTGCCTGTCCATCCACCCAAAGGCGGGGAGAGCCAGAGATCAAGGGGTTTTCTGGGCTTTTCCTTCACCTTCCTGCCCTAACTCCAGCTGTCCTCATTCCAGTGAGTGTTTAGAACCATCCCCTCCTGTCCAATCTCTTCCTCAGTTACCCTCACGATTTTTCTTCTAATCTCCCCCTTCCCCCGTCACCAACCAACACTGCCTCACACAACTGCTGAAAATGAAAGCATGAATGATTTGACTGCTGCCCACTTTGAATTGTTCAGTGGTTCCTCCTCACCTGAGCAATTCCATACAAAGTTCCCAGGGGGGCCGGGGAAGCCCTCTGTATGTCACCTGTCTGCCCCGCCCACCCCTTCTTCCCTCAGTCCTCAGGGGCTGTGCTGTCCTCCTCACTGCCTTCCCCACGTGCTGCCCTGTCTAGAACGGCTTTTCCACCTGCCTTCTGGAAAGTCCCATGCCTCATTTGGATACCCTACATGATTGCTTTTGTGCTCCCACCACAATCTGTTCCTGTCTCCATTAGCACCCTCCTCCTTGGGCATTTTAATTAGTCATGTATAAACCTGTTTCTGGATAACGATAATGACACTAATAAATAATATCAGTTCCCTAATGCAGCTGGTCCTGTGGCAGGCAGTCCATGAAGGTTACTCTGAGTGCTGGCTCACGGGAACCCCATTCTTTCTCTGAAACATCCACCATCACCATGGTCAGGTTTCAGATGCAGACACTGAAGCTCCCCTAGGTTAACCACCCCGGGCAAGCCAGGGACTTGCCATGTGAGATCAGGGCCCGATGCAATGTGCCAACTGCAAAGCCGGGCACGTAGACACATCACCAGAAAGACTTCTCTGGTCTGGAGATGGTGGCTGAGCTTCCTGGAATGAGGGGCTGTGTATGATTCTTCTCACAGCCTCAGAGGCTCCTGCAGCACAAACGCTGGGGTGCACAAGGTAGAAACCCACAGAAGATGCACAAAAGTCCTGTGTAGAGGCTCAGTCTTAAAACCACAGGTTCCATGGTTGTTTCCCGTAGTCTGTTCTATGACCTTTACAGTAAAGAAACATACAAGCAGGAGGAAGACTTTTCTCTTGGAAAAAATAACACAGACAGCATCTTTGATGTGCTGTGACATGCTCTGAGTGAAGCTCAAGTTAGGGTCAATAACGGTTCCTGCCTAAGTCACTATAACTAATTGCTATAGACTGGGCAACGTACAAACAAAACACATTGGCTATTTGGAGTCCTGGAGGTTGAGACATTCAAGCTCTAGGAGACCGGGTGTCTGGTCTGGTGAGGGCCTTGTGTGTAGACAGCAGCTGCTCCTGGAGCCCTCACCTGGTGGACAGCAGAGAGAGGAGAGTGCCCGTGTGTCTCTTCTAGTAAGGGCACTCAGCCCACAGTGGAGGCTCCACTCTCATCACCTCCTCGCCTCCCAAAGGCTCCGCATCCTAATGCCATCACCCTGAGTTTAGAATTTCAACAGGTGCATCGGGAACAGACATCATGATTCAGGCCCTCATGCTGCCTTTGGCTTGTGTCCTGGGAAAGATGGCACATGGTTGGGAGACACAGCCTGCATTCCATTCCCAACGTAGTTCACCATCATCTGAACTGTTCAGATGACCTAACTTCACCTGTAATTAAACATTTTATTTCATATTAATTTTTTTTTTTTTTGAGATGGAGTTTCGCTCTTGTTGCCCAGGCTGGAGTGCAGTGGCATAGTCTTAGCTCACTGCAACATCCACCTCCTGGGTTCAAGCGATTCTCCTGCCTCAGCCTCCCAAGTAGCTGGGATTACAGACACATGCCACCATAGTCAGCTAATTTTTGTATTTTTAGTAGAGACAGGGTTTCGCCACGTTGGCCAGGCTGGTCTCGTACTCCTAACCTCAGGTGATCCGTCCACCTCGGCCTCCCAAAGTGCTGAGATTACAGGCATAAGTCACTATGCCTGGTCCATAATAATTTTTACATTCCTAAAAAAAAAGATAAGCTTTCACATATTAACTGAGATTTTTTAAAGCATCAATCTAGTTTGAATTTCTAAATTTAAAGATACAGTTTGGTATGATAAAACTAATATACCTTAGGTGATAACTTCCATAGCTCTGAGCAATATTTGAATGGTATTTCTATGTAAGTGCCAATAAAATAAAATCCGTGAATATATTGAAGGATTACTGTATCTGGAATCTTGACTGTGAATACTCAGGGAACTACCATTTCAATACTAACCAGACACATTCAATTCTAAGTACAGAACAAAATCTGAACTAGATTTACGCTAAAAGGGAAATGAGCAATTGGTCCCTCTGTCTGTAGAATCATCCCAGCTCCACACCTACGGAATGGAGGATGCAAAGTTCTACACTGAAGGCATAAACAATGCTGAGTGATGCCGAGTTCCAACAGAAACATTTTCCAAATAGCCTCAACCCCAAGCATCCAGCCAGGCCTTGCTGGATGTGTCGTAGCTGCTTCAGGAGTGGTCAATTGTGAATTTGCTATTAAAATACAACTTTAATTGATTCATTCTCTTTATAAATTAAATGTGAAATGATTACTTTTCAGATGACCTAAGTCCACTCTAATGTTCAGTAATCTACCTCTCGGTGTTTTGTTAAATTGCAAACAACAGGAAATTCTGTGATGTGGTACGCAAAGTTCAGCCCTGTCACAGAGAAGTCAGAGAGGCTGATGGATGCATTTAAAATGTCCTCATGTGTAGCTGTGGGTGAAGAAGCTAATGTAAGTAAAATGAACTTGTTTGTTTTTTAAGGGAGTGTATTTTCCATATTGTGTATTTTAAGGAATAAACTGTGATATCTTGAGGATGGAGAATAATCCAGGTACGTCCTGAGGCATCCGTCTCTTAGTCACAGGATCGGCCCCATGAAAACAGGGCCATTTCTCCATCATGCACCTTCTTCCAGCCTGCATTCACTTTCCCCAAAGGTAGAAGTCTCCAAGCTTCCCCACCTCCCTGTTAGGAAGGACATCTCTAACTTCCCTAACCCATGCCATTCTAACTCAGTGTCTGCAGCTGTCTCCCGTGCCTGGCTGCCTTTGGAAGTAATGTGGACTCTTATCTTTGCATGGCAGGCTTTGGACAACTTCAGTGCCTTTTACCAGGGCTTAGAGCCTCAGCTAAGAGATTTTTTTCACAACAGAGATATCTTCTAGAAGGCAGAATTTCTCTTTCTGTTCTTCTAAGTGTAATGAATAAACATGACCCTGCTGGAGGATTCGTAACTCAGGTACAGGTCAAACAAGCAAACAAGCCAAAAAACAAGCATTAACTGCAATTCCAATCTTTTTTCTAGTTTTGCAAATTGTTAAGGTGCTCATAAGGAGTGGCTAGCATTTGCTTTAGAACTTTAGGGTGTGGAAAAGTAGATTCAGAATGCAGATTAAAAAGGAACTTCAAAAACCAACCTGCTTTATCTAAAAAGATCATTTAAATGTGTAGTCTGTGCATTTGCAGAGGTGTTGGGAGAAGAGAGGGAGGGATAGAATAACCTCAGCAGTATGGCTTATAAATATCAAAAATGCCCTGCTGTGACAAACGCCTAATAAACAGCAAGAACAATGTTTAATATTATTCCCTCTCCTGTGCTTTTATTAAACTCTGCAACTTGCAAACTTTCAGTAGAAGTCTTCCAGATACAGAGCTTAGAGATTATTTTGGAGAAATGATGAAAGAGAAATTGTGTCTTGTATGGGGAGGTAATGAAATGGTTGAGGAGCCTACAGCTAAGTTTGGGGGTGGCGCCAAGGTGCAACTTGCATCCCTTACTCAGCAGAAGATATCAGGATTCCCTATTCACCAGATGCATTAGAAGAGTCAATCTTTGAAAGCAAAGGAATTCATGCAAAATCCTGCTACCATAACCTCATCTTGTAATATCCAGTATAAATATAGTGAAGTTTACGGTGAAAGCTAAAATAGTCAGACTTCTTCGGACCATGCATGTGTAAATCATTTGCCTTGTTATAGATCCTATGATCAATGCTTCAAGAGATAAATCACTTATTTACAGTGACACATTAACTACAATCCAGTTTCCAGATCCTGCTGACCAAGAAAAATATTCTTTAAAAATATAAATGAAAAATTCTGAGACATTTGTAATCGCAGTAAGATACTGAATCATCCATATCTAGTTTAACACACACATTATGCAGAAGATAGCCAAATGGAAGACTTTGGTAGTGAAATTTTATCATAGAGTTATACCACAACATTAAATTAGCATGGGGAATTAAGATGTTATCCTTGTCAGATACGTTTCTCAGTTTCTCATGGATTATAACATGTACTTTCACATCATTATCAAGAATCTGTGGCATCATTATTATTATCTCAACATTATAGGTGATGAAAATCTAACTGATTTGCTCAAGTTCACACAGATAAATTAATACCAGGTAAATACTAGAGGAAGACTGTAGTATTAAAAAGTCATGATTTTTGCTTCCTAGTCCTGGCTTTTTCCTAGTGCCACATTTCTTCTGCAAACGCTCATTTTACATGAAAAATAATTGTTCTAAGATTTTTTTACATATAACACAAATCAAGCATATTTCCATGTATCTTTTCTATTGCAGGCACACATTAAATATTAGAGGGCAGAGAAGTCCATTTGTCTATCAGCAGAGATCAGTTTTGCCTGCCTAAAATCAATTGGAGGTGTAAGCAGTTACAGTCCTTCCTGCCTGTGGCTTGCTGGGCAGTCATTTTAATGTAATTAATATGTTTAGCTTGGTAACTTCATATGACTTTGCTTTAATGTTTTTTCCCCTTTATTAAGAACTTTCCCAATGTCCAGACTTATATGGTTAATACACAGGAAATTGTATAGAAAAATATTAGCAATAATTGCTTGAAATTGGATAATTTATAAAATTGTAGCTAACATAGTTCTTACATCTTTGGAGAAGAAGAGACACCATACACTTTCAAGATTATTCCCACTTTATCAAGAGAATGCTCTATGATATTAATATATAAATATGATGGTTAAAATCTACTTCCAGTTATAAATCAGTTTTTTGAATTGAATATTTACAGGAATCAGGTAGACATGTAAGCAGGAATGTTTATGTACTAATCTTTTTAAAATCCCTTACTTAGACCAGGCACAGTGGCTTATGCCTGTAATCCCAGCACTTTGGAAGGCCAAGGCAAGTGGCTTGTTTGAGCCCAGGAGTCTGGGAAACACTGAGAAAACCTTATCTCTAAAAGAATACAAAAAAAAAAAAAAAATTTAGCCAGTCATGGTGGCGCACATGGCTTAAGTGGGAAGACGGTTTGAGCCCAGGAGATCAAGGCTGCAATGAATCATGATTGTACCACTGCACTGCAACCTGAGCAAGACCGTGAGACCCTGCCTCAAAAAAGAAAAAAAAATCCTTTACATATATACACACACACATTGTATACACACACACACACGCCTAGTAATATACACATATAATCAAATACATATGCACACATTTTTATGGGAATACGCACACATACACGTATAGTGAGATAGTAGAGAATATATGTATGTGTACGTGTATATATGGAGAAATGAGAAATTCACATCAAATTAGACTTAAGATTTTTCTCAAAAACTTTATGAAAAGTATATACCCTATCCTCTTCTCAAAATCTTAGAAACGGTATTTCCCTTCATTTCTCTGCTATGACAAAGTGAATAAATCTCGTAGCAAATGCATACCATTTATTACAATTGTAAAATGACTTGTAACATCTTATTAACTGTTCTTGAATGGGGTATGATTCTCTTTCAGATGTGTAATTAATATAGCCGTAAAGGAAAATGGCAATATCATATTGAATATTGAATCTTGACTGTAGTGATCACGATGGGAATAAGACAAGCAGAGCCCAGTTCCTGTTTTGCCACTAACTCACCAACTCACCCAAGGCGAGCGGGAAAGTATGCCAGAAATGACACATATGGCTATGAGGACAGAGTGTGCAAGTTTGACTCAGTTGATCTCTGGGCTGTTCCCACTTCCGACATTGCCCCCTTTTATGAACTTGACTGTGTCTCTTTCTACATTCTGGAAGTCAACAGTGTAATATGCTACCGCTCAAGGTTCCCTAGCCTCATTCATGCTGTTGCCTGTGCCCAGCGCTCACCAGGCTAGCCACTGGCTATGGTTCTGCAGGTCTGCTTCCCAGTCTTTCTGACATTTCTGCTCAAAATTGTTGAATTACAAAGCACCAGCTGGTCCCTTGTCAGCAGTGGCCTCTGCGCAATCACAGGAAACGCTGCATTCCGTCACAGGGTGCCCTGAGACATCCTTGCTGTGTTTCCTCTCTTCACCTTGCAAGGCAGTTGACATCCTTTATTTTGTCATAATGTGACTGCCTGGAATTTCCACTTCCATCAATCCAGCAGTCCCACAGATATAAGAACCCATGCACTGGGCATGGTTTCAGTGTGCTGACCGTGTGCTCTAAAACCCTTTGTTGGGGAAAACACAGTTTTTATATATTTGCGTCTGAAACAAAAAGTGATGGAATGTCAGATGCAAGTGATGACCATAGCTATGTGGCTTTCCTGACTCATAGTGGCACACAAACATCTCAGACTCCATCATTTAACCCAGCCAACGAAGCACTGTGGACCCTGCTTTCAAGCGTTCTGTGCATTACTGACAGCAAATTACTGAGAAGGCAGAATTCCATGATAGCTTTCCATCCTCAATTTGCACCATATTTTCAGCTTGCTGCCACTTTTTTTTCCCAAGGAGGTAATAAATAAATTGGAAGAAACACTGAAAATACAGCAAAGAGTCAGGAGTCTGCCTTCACAATTTGCTATGGCTGAGGGTGAGATTTACAATTTTACACCCATGATAGGAGATCTATAACCTTAGATGGCACATCTATTCAGGAAGAATAATATCAAGGTTAGTGTAAGCATACAACGAAATAAAGTTTCTGGCAAATGGTGATGCTAAAAAATAAATAAATAAATAATAAGCTGTTTCTGTTCTCAGCTTCCTATTTAAGTTGAAAGGACAGAGTCCAGGAGTACCCAGTCAAGCAAATGTCCATGTTTTGTGACATATATTTCTAATCTATTGTGTAAGTATAGACAAAGGCATTTAGCAGATGTCACCTTATTGCCTCAAAGAGCTAAACATTAATGGGTATCTATGGAAGGGGAATGGTTTACCAGAAGTTCAAAAACTGTGTGCAGACAAGACCCCCTGCGGAGAAAGGGCAGAAGTCAGGACACTATGCTCCTAAAGCCGTGAGCTGGGCCAAGAGGTGAGGTCTTTGGCAATAGGAATACATGAGCCTACAAAAGATCTAAGTAAAAGGTTTCAAAAAAGGAATTCTATTCTTGTCCCTTAATTGATAACCTGAGAATTCTCATTAAAACTGTACAGGGAAGAAGACATCATGTGTGTAGACCTACCTTATGTAACTAAGACTCATGCCCATGGAAGACATCAGTATCACTGATCACACAGAAAGTAAGAGAAAGACTGAATGCTGAAGAGAGGCACCATTATAAATTAGTGAAAGGTTTCTGATTTGTTGGTACTTGGTCAGCTACATCATAGTTCCCAAATATTTGTTGAAGTGACACATTTTTCTAAATTCCAAGTCTATTGACAATAATACAAAATGTTATATTGAAAATTAAGTGGGCTACCCTAATGCTACTCTAGAAACAGGACTCCAAGTTTCTGCAGTGATAAACCTCATCACAGAACCTAACACTGTTGCAGAATTTGTCCTGTTCCGGCCCTCTTTGTGAAGGGCTTTGAACTCATGCAATGCCTACAGTGGCCACATGAGGCGCATGCACTATTGTTCCCACGTTACAGATGACATAAAAGAGGCACGAACTGTTTAAATGATTTGCCCAGCGTCGTCCTTTTGCAATTTGTAACGCAGTCAGATGACTTGGTCACGCAAATGTTGAAAAGCGGCTGCAGAGGGGTAAGTCTGGGTCTGAATTATGGGGTGGAACAGCCAGATCAGCGCTTGGGTCTCGCCTTAGAGTCTCACCTGCCTGACTCCCTCAGGGTAAACAGCCACGCTGCTTCTAATACTCTGCTGTAGATCACATCGTTTTTACTTTATAAATCAGAACTTGCCTCTAACTGGCAGGAACCTTGTTTGGGAAATGAAAATATGGTAAGTATTTTCTTCCAGTTAAAAAGGGGAAAGCATCGTTCTTAAATGCAAAGCTTCATTGTTTAAAAAACTTAAATCTTAGGCCATGTCTTAGAATGAATGCTCTTATCTTTAAATTGCGAGTCATTTTTTCAGCTAGAGACAAGGTTTGACTTTTTATCACTCTTGGTTAGCTGATGACATAATACACATTCAAAGTAATGTGACGGATTTTAAGCAAATTTCTAATCAAGAGCGTTCTACTTCGTCAAATCACAACAGAAACATTCCTCCGTGTCAGCTTTTGTCAATGATCCCCAGATCTTTCCAGTAATTTGTATATTAAGAGCCACAAAGGGAAACACACAAAGCTGCAAAGTAAATGAAATCCTCTTAAATAAGGCAAAATGAAACAACGAAAAAGTGTTATCCTACAGCCCTCTCTGTTCCCAGTAGGTGCAGGAATGAACAACCCAGGTGCTCTGCAGTTGCACATTTTAATCATTGAGTCACTGAAGTCTGCTGATAAACATCAAAAAAGCCTAATGGAGTCAGAGACCCAGTGGCCTAGTTCCTCAGATGAGCTCCAGAGATTCCTGCAGAAATGGAATTGGAATAGGGCTGGCTGGAATTATCAGAGCATGATAATCACGCGATCCTGACATTAAGAGTCCCTCTGCCTCACACCACCCAGAGGCAATTCACTGTGTGAGGGGTATGGGAGGAAGGTTTCATATCTGGATTGGGATCCCTGTGATATCCTTGGAGTAGCAGCAAAATCTTTGTTTTTACTGTTTAATTATAGCTAAAGAATTGATGGGCTTGGAAATGCTTTTTCCTTTTCAATGAAGGCTCCGAACAGCCGTGCAAAGTTTACGTTCTCTCTGGTTTTGATAAAACTTACATGAATGCAAAAGCCAATGGCAAGTCCATAAAATTTCTCAATGAATCTCTATACTGACTTGACAAAGAAAAAATATACGATTGGTGCTCTCTTACTGAGCATTTTTATCTCAAATTCTTTATTTTCCTTATGTGTAATCAAGCAAGTCCCTCTTATTTGACTTATTAATTTCAAATTCTTAAAAATCACTTCTATCAACATACCCAAAAGCATTCACTTAGTGGCAATATTAGAAACAATGGTAAATAGTAGTATTTGCTACATGGTGATACCAGGTACCTATCTGTTTGTGATTTAAGATAATTTTCCGTACTGTCAGGGGCCCCGGAAGAGACTGTGTGCAGTTTGCAGTGGGGCCAGTGACTGCTTCAACCTTTGAACAGGAAATCCAGACAGTGTGGACTTTTGGGAAGGGCCCAAGTCACGGATCCAGCAGCAAATACTATGAACAGAACCACGGGGAGGCTTTTAATTTATCTGAGCTTAAGTCTCCTCATACATAAAATGGAGTGGATTTTTCTTACCTCTCTGGACATTTGTGAGGGTTATGAAACTTTATCTATCAGACCAACTTTGCAACTGCTTGACAGATGATGGCTACATCCCAGATGATATTAAGTAGGGGTGGTGGCCGGGCATTGAGGGGCATATTCTGCACACAAAGAGCCTGTAGACCAGAACAGGGATGGACCCACCATGGCCAGGGTGACAAATCTTGTGGAAACGCTAAGAGTGTATTTTATATTTTTAAGTGGTAGAAGAAACATCAGAAGAAGATTCTGTGACATATGAGGATGTATTAAATTTATATTTCTGCGTCCACAGGAGTTTATAAGAGCACAGCAGGGCCCATTTGTTTATATCCTGTCTGTGACTAGTTTGGTGCCGCAATTGCAGAGCTGGGTCACTGAACTAGCAACTCAGGATGGGCAGAGCCCAAGATATTTACCATCATTTTCTTTGAAGAAAATGTTTATTCAGTCCAGTTCAAAAGTTGAATTGAAAATTTTCTATTTTTGTCCTTTTTCCTTCTCTTTTTTCCCCTGCCTCCTTTCCTCCCTTCTTCCTTCCCTCCCTCCCTCCCTTCATTTCCTTCCTTCCTTCCTTCTGAGTAGCTGGAGGAAGAGGTTCAAAGAACTAGTTAAAGCAGCTCTAGCTACCTCTAGTCAATGACTGTGTTCTTGTTCCCCCAGTATTCCTAAGACCCTCTGCTGGGCATGTAACAAATGCAAGTCTTTCATGCAGAGTTGATTTTCAGAGCAGTTCAGACCTCTGGTATCTGGGCGTGGGGTGGAGGCATCCCTTCACGCTCCCCACCTTGGGTGGGCCTGCACAGTTGTCCCTCTGGCCCTCCTTTTCCTAGGAGTCAGGGCCAGGGCTGACCCGCCTGGTCCAGCGTTCACAGCTGGGTGAACTTGCCCAGTGCCTTAGCCAAACTTTAGTCAGTCTCCTATCCTCCCCACAGGACAACAGGATGCTGAACTTGGGCTTGTCCCTGAGTTTCAGCAATCTCTAAGGTGCAGAGCTCTAAGGAAGCTCTAAGGTGGCTAACTGTTGCAAGGACCCTTTCCTGCTCAACTGCTCCCATACACTGAACCAATGCCTGCTCAAGGCTCCTCCTATCCCTACCCCTGCTTCCCGATTCCAATACAAGAAAAGCCTTTTTTTTCTTTTTTTCTGTTTGAACTTGAGATCCCTGTAGCACCTGAGGTCAGACCATTCTCCCTATGGCCTTCATCATTTTTATTGATGCCTCTCCTTTCATATTTCTCTTGGCACCATTGATGCTAGGAGGGAGGATCATGTCCCCACGCCAGCTCTGCAGACATGGGGAAGATTGAACAACAGAAGCACATGTCAAGCCCTTAGAGAAAGGATGCAGTCATCTCTATTGCAAAATGATATTGAAAAAAAAAAAGAAATAGTAATATTAATACAGCCGCTAGTGCAGTCATCACTATGGCAAAAGGATATTGGAAAAAAAACCCAAAGAAATAGTAATATTAATACAGTTGCTAGTGCAGTCATCACTATGGTAAAAGGATATTGATAAGAACCCCAAAGAAATAGTAATATTAATACAGCCACTAGGTTGTGTCCTAGGTTCACTATGACAGAAGAGTCCTCTTTCCTCTCCTTCTTATTTTTCTGGCCCAGAAATGGTAATTTTCATAGTGGTGTTGCTGGTGGCAGTGGAAGAGCAATACAGTAATAATGAGTATTATGGGCCAGCAGCTATTCCTAAACCACCCCTTTCAGTCCTCATCACAATCCTGTGAGAACTACCATCATTGTCACTTGATGGGGGGGACACTGAAGTGCCGGGAGTTTAGAACTTTCCCAAGTTTATCATAAGGGGTGATCTAGAATCCGAGGATAGGAAGTGGGTTTTCAGAATCTGAAATCTCAAGTCCTAAGTACACTACTGTTTCCAGCTGAAAGGATAGATTATCTTTATATAACTCTTTTTTTTTTTTTTTTCTTGTTGGAGACAGAGTTTCACTCTTGTTGGCCAGGCTGGAGTGCAGTGGCACGATCTCGGCTCACCACAACCTCCACCTCTCAGGTTCAAAAGATTCTCCTGTCTCAGTCTCCCGAGTAACTGGGATTACAGGCATGCACTTCCACGCCCATCTAATTTTTGTATTTTTAGTAGAGACAGGGTTTCCCCACATTTGTCAGGCTGGTCTTGAACTCCCAACCTCAGGTGATCCACCTACCTCGGCCTCCCAAAGTGCTGGGATTACAGGTGTGAGCCATCGCACCTGGGCCATAATTCCTTATTGATACACAACAGTGAAATGTTTTACTCATTGGGATAGCATTTACAGTAAGTTTGATTTGAACCTAAAATATTTTCAAAGCTAAACTAGTGTCCATTATTAGCATTCAAATGGAGTAAATATTTTTCAATTGTGATTCAGTAATCCCACTATGGGGTATCTACCCAGAGGAAAGGAAGTTATTATATGAAAAAGATATTTGTACGTGAATGTTTATGTCAGCACAATTCACTATTGCAAAAATGTGTCCATCAATCAACAAGTGGATAAAGAAACTGCAGTATATTTATGATGGAATACTACTCAGCCATAAAAAGCAATGAATTAATGGTATTCACAGCAACCTCGATGGGATTGGAGACCATTATTCTAAGAGAAGTAACTCCAGAATGGAAAACTAAAGACCGTATGTTCTCACCCAGAAGTGCCAGCTGAGCTATGAGGATGCAAAGGCATAAGAATGATACAAAGAGCTTTGAGGTCTTGAGGGGAAAGGGTTGGAAGGGGTGAGGGATAAAAGACTACAAACTGGGTTCAATGTATAATGCTCTGGTGATGGGTGTACCAAAATTTCAGAAATAACCACTAAAGAACTTTCATGTAATCAAATACCACCTGTTCTCCAAAAATCTATGGAAATAATTTAAAAAAAGAAAAAAGAAAAAGCACTGAAGACCATTAAAAAATAATTTTTTAATTCCAAGTATTAACTTGGAAACTTATGATTTACAAAGACTTCAGGGGAAGTATTTATCTTTTATATAGCAAAAATCTGGCTAATTGTTTCTTCTAAAGTCTAATTTTATCATAAAAGAACAGAAAACATTCTGATTTCTGGAAAGTACTGAATTTAGGAAACTATCCAGCAACAAGCATAAAAATCAAATAATGATTGAAAATCATTTTTTGTAAAGAAATGAAGCCAACTTTGGAAATTTGGTGTTGTGTGTGTGTCTGTGTGTGTGTATGAAACTTGAAATTCAAGGAAATAGCCCAGGATAAAGAATATATTTCAAGAAAGTAAGTGTTGGTCATGTGTCCTCATAAGGCCCGAACATCAGTTGAAAGTAAGAAAATTATTTTGCTTAGACAAGGAAAAGGAGATTTTCAGATAATTTAAATATCCAAGTTTCTCATTTTGCATGAGTCTGAAGCCTCCATTTACACACTGTGGATTTCCCCACTTAGTTTTAGCCACTCTGGAAGTCTCTGTACTTGTGTGTGCACAGACACACATCCACATAATGACCCACACTCTATCTCTTCACTCTTGCTTTGTGGCAAGTTGTAGTTATTTTCTCTAAGGTGATACTACATTTAATCAGTCACACTTTGATAAAAGCATCATTTTACTTGTGAAGGTGGTGTAGCATAATATCAGAAAAGAAGAATAATAAGAACTTGAAGTTTCAAATACTGCCTTAAATAGAAACTCTAAAAAGGACATACTGCAGTTGTTCTCTGCTGAACAAATGGTTTAATATTACTTGAGGCCACTGCATACCTCACCAGATTTATTTACCAGTTGATATAAAAATTGCTAATTATTCTTTGGTAATCACTTTGTCTTTCTTCTTTGGGTTTGCATTAAATTACAGCACTTCTTGAAAACTGAGTAGTCCCAAATTTGCAGGAAATGTAAATAATGTAAGAGATACATTTCCAGGAAATGTAAATAAATAATGTTAAAAAAAAAATGGTAATGTACTGAGACGTGATAAAAGTTCAGAAAGATGAAGTATTTGCAATGTGCTACTTCCTATCTCATTTAATGCCATGAACAACCCTCCAAAGCAGGCACTGTTACCATCTGCATTTAGATGTGAGCCTTAGAAACATTACATAACTCACCAGCTACACATAATTGATAAGAAACAGTAAGTGACAGAATTAGGACTTAAATCCTGGTCTCTTTGACTGTAAAAATGCAGGCTTTCAGCCACAGAATTAAAGGAATCTTAGAGGTAACCTTGTCATTCCTCCTTAATTTTTTAGAAGAGAAAATTGAAACTGGAAAAAGTTGAATGGCTTACTCAAGGTCATGCTGCTGTCGAGATAAAAGAAAAAGGACGAAACCCAAGCTGAACATGCTTAGTCCACTGTGCACCTCCTACTACTCGACATTGTTTTGGACAGAGTTCATCAAGGGATACATTTTTATCTATACCTCTTAAAAATCTAAATTTAAAATGTCAAAAGTTTAATGTGTTCTTCCAATGTCAACAACAGCCATAAAAATTGTTATAATTTAGTAGAAAAATCTGCAATGTACCATAAAAAAACATTGCTGCTATCATTTTTTACTGATTCGGGAACTACTTTCAAGCAATCAAATTAGATATTTTGAATTGTGTAAAAGAAACAAAATTTATTCATTTTTTCATAATCTCCTATGTGATATATCACTGCATTTTTTCTTTGCCATAGAATTTAATTCTCTTTTATTTTAGATTTTATAATGGTTCACTCTTTTATTTTAGATTTTATAATGACTTCATCAGTTCATATCCTTTTTATTTAAACATTCAGTAAGTATAGCACACAGCATACCTTTAAAAATAATTTCTTGGTTGGGTGCGGTGGCTCACGCCTGCAATCCCAGCACTTTGGGAGGCCGAGATGAGCGGATCACGAGGTCAGGAGATGGAGACCATCCTGGCTAACATGGTGAAACCCCGTCTCTACTAAAAATACAAAAAAAATTAGCCGGGCGAGGTGTCGGCGCCTGTAGTTCCAGCTACTCGGGAGGCTGAGGCAGGAGAATAGCGGGAACCCGGGAGGCGGAGCTTGCAGTGAGCCGAGTTCGTGCCACTCACTCCAGCCTGGGCGACAGAGCGAGACTCCGTCTCAAAAAAAAAGAAAAAAAAAAGAAAAAGGAATTTCTTTATGGTGGCATTATGCCTTTGAGTAACCATTCTGTATTTGCATTCAACTTTGCTAAACTAAGCAATTTTCTTTAATGTCAACCTTGATGAACAAGTAAGCATTAAGGCAACATTTAAACACTAAAGCAATATATGGTTAAATGATTCTAAATAAACTAAACCAGTGTGACATCATAATTAGTTTCCCTGCCTGCTTTGAGTAAATTTTCTTTCCAAAATTCCATATATGCCTTTGTTACTTTACCAGTATTCATCTAAGAAACACCCTGCAATTAAATGCAGCAGGTTTTCCAATAATAAAGTTTGCTAAATAAAACTCAGCAAAGTTTAATGGATTTATGTTACTACAAAAGAAAAGTGCTTGTTTTTAGGAAATTTTGATCTTCAATTGTTTTTTGGTTTTATCTTGACAGTAAACCTTTGAGGATATAGTGTAGTCGATAAAATGATAAACAGAATAGAGGTGAACTCAAGACTTACACAAAATGTAAGCCAGTTTGATGAATGGTTTTGATCCTCAAAAATCTGACTTGCCAGAATATTGAATTTAGATATTTTTAATCTATTTTACCTAAGTTACTTTGATTTTTTAAAAATAGATTTTATCTTTTAGAGCAGTTTTTCTAGGTTCACAAAAAAGCTGAGCAGTAGGTACCGTGATCTGTCATATAACACCTGCCCCCATACATAGAGCCTACCCAGCAATCAACATCCCACGTCAGAGTGGTGCATTTGTTACAACTGATGAACTTACATTGGTAAGTCATTATCATCCAAAGCCACAGTTTACAATAGGGTTCGCTCTTGGTCTTGCACATGCTAGGGGTGTGGATAAATATATAATGCCATGTGTTCACCATTGCAGTATCATACTGAGTAGTTTCCCTGCCCTAAAAATTTCCCTATTTATTTCCCCTTCCTCCAACCCTTGGCAACCACTGGTCTTTTTACCGTCTTTATAGTTTTGCCTTTTCCAAAATGTCATAGAGTAAGAATCACAAAGTGGGCAGCCTTTTCAGACTGGCTTCTTTCACTTAGTAACACGCACTTAAGTTCACTCTAGGTCTTTGCATGGCTTCTGGCTAATTTTGTTTTAGCAATGAATAATTTTCCATTGTCTGATATGCCACAAGTATATCATTTCACCTACTGGAGTATATTTTGGTTGCTTCCAGATTTTGGCAACCATGAATAACGCTAAAAACATCCCTTGGCAGGTTTTTGAGTAGACATAAGTTTTTAGCTCCTTTAGGTAAATAACAAGGAGTGTGTTTGCTGGACTGTATGGTGAGAGCATGTTTAGTTTTCTAAGAAACCACCCAACTGTCCTCCAAAGTGGCTGTTCCATTTTGCATTCCCATCAGGCATGAGTGAGAGTTATTTTACTCCACATCCAAGACAGCAATTGATACTGTAGGTGTTGTGGATTTTGGCCATTTTCTATTTTTTGTTTTTATGTTTGTATTTTATTTTAATGTGAGTTACTTTTATTAAGATTTTATCCTTCAAATCACAGTACATTGTTTTGTGAAATATTTAATATTAGGTAAAGCTACAGCAATTCATTTGGTGTGAATTAAATCTAGATAGATAAAACTTCCTGTTTTAAAGTGAGTGTTTTTGCAAAACTCTGTTGACTATCTACATATGGTAAGTGGAGTAAAATTCAAGGAAATAATTTTAAAGCAAAAAGTAACATACAAATAAAAATTTTTATGGTGGTTGTGATGATCATGATTAATTAGTAGATAATTAGCAGCTAATACTGTTAAGTTTACAATTTTTGGAAATGTAATGGCTTATTCAACCGTGTCATTACATTTTAATTTTACATTACATTTTAATTTTCTATTCCTGTACCATCATTGATTTAAAAATCACTACTCCAAATACCATGCCATGAAAAGAGAAACACTGGGTTTGAATCAAGGTTTGGTTACTTGTTAGGTGACTTTCCATCTGTTAAGTAAGTTTTCCAGGCTTCTAAAATTAATTTTCGGGTGGTGATGTGGGGTTGAGGAATAATCATGAGAAGGGAAAATTAAATAAGCAGAGTAAGCGGTGGCAAATGTGTCATTCCCTTCTCTCCTTTATAAACATTACAATAATAAAACTCTGATACTTATGATGTTTTTAAAGAATACTTTTAAATTTTATTCTACCTAGTAGTTTCATCTTAAAAATGTAATTATTAAATTAGATGACTTCAAGAAATAAATATAGGATTTTTGGAAGAAAAAAGTTAAGAAATAAAAATATTTGATATATACAAAAGAAGTTAGAAAAAACCAAAATGTTAAAAAAGATTACTTTTCATTAATGGACACAAATGATAGATATAGAATCTATCTACATTTAAGAATATATTAAAATAGTGCTCATAAAACAACAGTCACACACTACACTTGTTGGACAGAGAGCACTTACACATTTAGGTAAGTGATGGTAATATCGCTGATGGTTGCATGTGACCTCTGAAACAGTCCAACATGCTTCCCAGAAATGAAACCCTAAACTCATCAAACCTAATGCCAGCTAATCCTAGTAATGCCCCTAGGCATAAATCTAGGTATAAGCTGTTGTATAAGCCACCAAACCGCCCCCTCAAGAAAATCTTCTTGAATGTTTTCATAGTAGTAATTACTTTAGGTTGCTTTCTGGTTTATATACCTCTGTAACTGTATGAGTCCTTTACACAAGACACAATTGAATTTTGAGAATATAAGATTTTAAAATATGTTGGTGAGGCGGAGGAAAGATTCAAGTATTAAAAGTATTTAAAAATATATAGTTTGATAGTAGTCCTGAAAAAGAGACTTTATTATCTGTTCGAATTGCGCAGCAGGAATTTTTATAATTACTGTAGAGTTTCCTATGTTCTTGGATGTTTTTGTCCATGACACCTGAAGTTTCTTTATTGGTAGAGGCTGTGTAGACAGTGAAGTTTAGGCGGGTACAGATGTCTGTTTAGAGAAACTAAGAATTCATGTGCTGGTGCATACATGACAGGTATCAATATTTCAGTCTCAATTGCCTAATATGATACCTTCCCCTTGGCAGTGAATATCAGCAACCCAAAGAGCTACGCGGCCTCCACGTGTCACTGCCCTTTTCAGAAGGACATGAAGGTCTGTTGCAGTGAAACTTACAGCTGTTGATCCACTTGGCTAAGTTGTGTGTGCCAGGTAGCTCAGCTGTAGAAGTGCAAACATGCGGTGTCCCACAAATTCCTAAGGACTCTAAAACAAGTCATAGTAAAGGATGTGCCATTTGTAGAAAATATAAGCATCATATTTTGCTTCAGATGGCGTCGTGCCGCGTTGCCCAGACTGAGTGCAATGGCACAGTCATGGCTCACTGTAGCCTCAACTGTCCAAGCTCAAGTCATCTTCCCACCTCAGCCTCCCAAGCAGCTGGGACCTCCGGGGCACCACCATGCCCAGCTAATTTTTATAGGTATTTGTAGAGACATGGTCTCACTATGTTGCCCAGGCTCGTCTTGAAACCCTTGGCACAATGGATCATACAACCTTGGCATCCCAAAGTGCTGGAATTATAGGCGTGACCCATTGCACCTGGCCCAAGTATGATTTTTATTAGAAGTTGAATCACTAAGCATTTCATCATTTCTTCCTGTTCACACCATGAGGTGGTAGCTCTGGTCTCCAGTCACATTTTGTCATTCTTATTAGGTTGCTGCAAACCTAATTGCATTTTCTGCCATTAAAAGTAAAAGCAAATTACTTTTGCACCAACCAATACAACCCTGTGCCTAGCACAGTATCAGATACGTATAGACTGTATAAACTATCACTACTCTTTACTCTTCAAGGTGTTACTATAAGTAATAATAACGGAAACAAAGTTTGCAATTATGCTACTGCACATTTCTTTATGTCCTTTTCTCTACCTTATATACAAGCTTACACTTTAATAACTGAATTCCCAATCTTTTAATAATTACATTCTTAATGATGAGGTCATAGAGCGGCACTGTCTAATGGAAACATAATGTGAGCCCCATAATATTATTTTAAATCTGTAGTCTCCTTGAAAAGCAAATGCAAAATACTCAGTTTTTATGACATATTTTATTTAACCCAATATATCCAGATTATCATGTCAATATGCAATTAATATATAAATATAAAACTTCTTAATGGAATATTTTGTATTATCTTTTTTGTAACAGCTCTATACAATACCATATGTATTATATACCTACAGCACATCTTATTTGGATGCTAAAGTTCTCACAATTAAAGGTAAAAGGTGTATATACTGCACAATAACACTCAGCCATAAAACGGAACAAAGTAACATTTGCGGCAACCTGGATGAAGCCGGAGGCTATTACCCTAAGTGAAGTAACTCAGGAATGGAAAACCAAATACTGTATATTCTCATTTATAAGTGGGTGCTAAGCAATGAGGATACAAAGGCATGAAAATGATATAATGGACTTTGGGGACTCATGGTGAAGTGTAGGATGGGAGCAGGGGATAAAAGACTCCATACTGGGTACAGTGTACACTGCTGGGGTCATGGGTGCACCAAAATCAAGAAAATCAGCATTAAAGAACATATCTATGTAACTCAAAACCACCTGTTCCCCCAAAACTATTTAAGTACAAAAAAAGCAAAATGTAGCCCTACCAAAATCATTAGGGTGTGTTTAATAAGAAAATATTTTATACTACTTTTTTTAAAATTTAAATTTTTTTTCAATGAAAAATAAAAATATTTAATATGTATTTCCTCAGTAGCAGCAGCCTCATTTCGAATGCTCAGCAGCCAGGTGGGGCCAGCGGCCACCATGTCAGACAGCACATGCTGAAAGCAGTGTACTTTCTGCTTGCCTCTGTGCTAGGTGTTTGTGAAACCTTTTTCAGTTTCCCAGGGGACTGCTAGAAAATATCAACAAAGGGAGAAGAGAAAAATAACTTAAAATATCTGTAGATAAATGTAAAACTCTCAAATTCCCATATAAGCCCAAGATGTTACTTAGGTGACATTTTGGCTTCTACCTAATTCTGAAGTAGAAAACCAGATAATTTTTTCCAGAGGGCCTGTGTTTTGACTTGGAAAATCTTGATTTTAGGAAAGGAGTTTCTTTGAATGTAAGAAGAAAAGCTTTTCCTTGCAGTTTGGAAAATTTGTATCTATAATAGAAAGTAGTTTTACATAAGTTAGAGGTATCTAAATAAGACTGTGTGAAGGGTACCTGGTAACTCTTTAATTTTTTTTTAAAAAAGCTACCTTAAATGTCATAGGTTAAAGCGTTCATGTAAAAGAAATGCTGATAGAAATGTTAACAAAGCACTGGAACCGAATAACGGTGGCTGAGAGGCTACATTACGAAAAGTAAACCTATAATACTTTCTAAAACATATGTAGATACCTCTGATTTATATAAAATCTTGCTTGTTGCAGAAATTAACAGCAAATATTCAACCATTTAAGGACATGTGAATGGCAGAAAATAGGATATGTGGGGGACAGATAAATCATCAATCTGTTTGGAAGATATAGATTGGTCACATAAAAAGATATTGGTTATATGACCAGTTTAAAATGATAAATAATCAGGCTGGGTGCAGTGGTTCATACCTGTAATCTCAGCACTTTGAGAGGCCAAGGCAGGAGGATTTCTCAAGTTCAGGAGTTTGAGACTAGCGTGGGCAACATAGCCAGACTCCATCTCTACCTGAGATGGCGCCATTGCTCTCCAGCTTGGGCAACAGAGCAAGACTCTGTCTCAAAAAAAAAAAATATATATATATATATATATATATAATATATATATATATAAAACTACAGATTATATATATATACACACACACACACACACACACACACATATATACATATATATATAAGCTGATAGGATGTGCCTGTACTCTCTGCTATTCAGGAGGCTGAGGCAAGAGGGCTCCCATGAGACCAGGAGGTCAAGGCTACAGTGACACTTGATTATGCCACTGTACTCAGCCTTGGTGACAGAGTGAGATCCTGTCTCTCTCTCTCTCTCTCTCTCAAAAAAAAGACAAATAATCTTGATTGTAAAGTCTTATCCTAATATATATTTTACATTTTTTAATATTTTAGTAATATTGTAATATAATGTATTTTAGAAAAGATATGCGGTAAAAGTAGAAAAAAGGGCTTTAACATGTAACACTAGATTAAAATAAGTTATAGACACAGAACACAATAGTGGGCAGATGAGAAGAACAAGGAGAACAGAGGGGCTTCGCAGGGATAAACGCCACCATCATGTGTGCAAGATGAACATGTTACACAATCACATTTTCTACTCTGGAGTATATCATTCTCATAATTTTTTAAAATACTGTTATTCTTTTTTAAAACACGAAAAATAAGAGCCCCAAAATACTATTTGACCTCATTGGCTACTCAAGTTAGGCTTTATTTCTTTCCTTTACAACAAAACTCTCCTCTTCCCTTTCATTTTTCCTTAAACTTACCTCATCCTGCCTCTCTGTTGTCTCCAGCCTCCACCACAGTTGCTTTAGACAAGGTGACTGATGAGGTCAGGACTGCTTATCTAACCACCAGTGCCAGGCCTTGCTCTGTTTAACCTTGGCCTTTGATGTACCTGATCATCCCTCCTATCCTCAGGCCGTTCTCCTCATTTTCCTCCTATCTCGTCAGCCGCTTACTCTTACTCTACTCCAGTTACTGGTTCTTTTCTTTTCTTTCTGACCTCTTATGTTTTTCCCTACCTCCAAGCCTCTTGGCTTAGTCCTTGAACCTCTTTTCTCGGCCCTCTAAACTCACTGGTGGTGATGCCCAGCCTCATGGTGTAAACGCCGTCTCTACAGTTTCAGAATCTTAACATTGTGTACCCCACCAACACATCTCAGAACAAAGTCCAGCAGTGTTCTCAATACTGCACATAGAGGTCTGATGGGTGCCTCAATCTTACTGTGCTCAAAAGGCGACTCCTGATCCTTCCTCTAAAGCTGGTCTCTCCGATGTGTCTTCTTTCATCTAGATAAATGGCAACCGCATTTTCCAGTTCCTCAGGCCGAAAAACATGAGCCATTATAAATACCCGTCTTTTTCTCACATCCCACCTTTAATCTTTCAGCTAGTTTTCTTCAAAATATCCCAAATCTTACTCATTCTGACCACCCCTGCTGCGGCCTTGTCTCCATTTTCTCTCCTCTAGATGAAATGGCAGCCTCCAAACTCATATTACTTTTCTCATATTTTGCTATTCTCAACACAGGCATTAGAAGAATCTTATGAAATGTAAGATAAAGTGCATCTGTCAATTGCACCTGTAACCTTCCAATGCCTTCCCAACTCTCCTGGAGTGAAAGCCAATGTCCTTCTGATACCCCGGAAGTTTCTATCAGGAGTGGGTCAGTCACTTCCGCTTCCAGGTTCCCTGCTCTCCTGCTCCGCTCCTGTCGCGTGAGCTTCCCTTGCTGCTGCAGGGACGCCATGCGAGCCAACACCGCAGCGCACTCCTGGGGGGGCTCTCCGTCCTGCGCAGGGCTTGCTCCCTACCCCATTCTCACTTTTGGAGGTTCAAACGTCTCCTTCTCACCGAGGACTTTTCATGGGCTGCCTATTTACATTTAAACTATGTTCCTTCTACCAGCAGCACTTTCTATCTGCCTCCCCTGAATTATTTCCATAGCGTGCGTCATCATTTAGGATATTATGTAATTTACTTGTGTTTTCTACGAGTATCTCTTTCCGCTATTATTATAGAATGTAACTCAGAAGAGATTTCTGCTTGTGTATTTTCCCCCATACTGTAGCCTTTGTGCACAGAAGAGTGTTAGAGCCTAAGAGATTGCAAAATGAATACGAGATTAAATAATTATTTGAATATTCAAAACCTCTGTGTAAGGAATTGTGGGTGAATCAGAGATTAAGAATATGTATCCCTAACCTGTTTTCTCCCTCCAGGGGCTTCTCTTGTAAAAGTTACCCAAACCTCCTTGTTGGTAAGAGTGAAGGACCTTTCACAGTCTACACGTTTCTCTCCGCAGAACTAGCTGTTATCTCCTCTTCTCTCTCCCCAGCCCTCTTTATCTTTTTGAACTACTCCCTTGCCTTGGCTAGAGTCCATGAATTTATGCAATTTGCATCTCAATAATATAAAAAAGAAACAAATTCTGTCTCAATTCATGGAGTTCATTATATATTTGTAATAAATGGAATTCAAGTGCAACCTGTGAAAAGCATATTCATGTATACCTTGAATTTAAAATGTTAAAATATTTCCATTTTTTTCCCCTGATCTATAGGTGCCTCTACTTCTTTCTGACTGGAATGAGATAGTTCAGATTAATGAAATGTTATTAAGTAAAGTCTATCATCAGAGTATTAGAATATGGAACATAGACAACGGATGAAAATCTTAGCAGTACGTTCTCAAATTCTGTGTCTACGAACACGAATTCTTGGTGGAAAACATTTGTTGTATTACATTCACTTAAGAGAAGTAGAATAAGTTGGAGGAGCTAGAGCTCTGACAAAAGTAAACTGATAACTAGCATATGGATTTTTTTTTTTTTTTTCTAAATTAATACTGTTTAGAAAGAGGTAGCCAAGGGACATAGAATTTCAAATGATTCTGTTTGGGGATGACAAATGTTTTCATCATGATCTTTTCTCATTTATAACCTAAGCATGAATTCCTATAGCATTTTTACTCCTTCCCACCCCCACAAAGTGCATTCAAATCACTTTTCCCATTCACTTATTCCAATGCCTGCACAAGCTGTGCTAGGCAAATGTCATTATCCCAGGGTTGCAGATGAGGAACTGAGATTGTAAGTTCACACCTTTAGCATGGGATAATGACCTTCCATATGCGGAATGCACCGATCTCTCCATCCTCATCTGTCACTGCTCCCTGCTCCATGGTGCCTACAAGAGTCCAGCTGTACTACCTGCCCTTCTGCACAGAAAGCTGAGGTTTCCACACTCCTGCTTAGTGCCCATGCTGTTAGCTTCCTCTGGATCAAACATCCATCACCATCACAGACCTGTGTCAAACCTATCCTCTAAGGTCCAGCTCAACTGTTCACTTGTCCGTGCAGTTTTGCTAACTCATTCATTCACCTGGCATTTACTGTAAGCAATCCTATGCCAGGCTGTTTTCCAGATGTAAGGATTACAGTTGTGAAAACAACTCCTTGCCTTCCTTGAATTATTTTCTCTCCAATTTCTTATGGTATTTATTATGAACATTTTACCCTACTGATTACTTTTTACTTTGTAATACAATCAATTTATGCATGACTTATCTGCACTCCTGAACTAAGAAATACATAAGAACAGATGCATGCATGATCAATCTTTGTACTCTACCATTTCGTTAGCTGGCACTTAACAAATGTTGAATAACTACTGGATATGGAGTGATACATTGCCAAATACTATACAATTCCTTAGAGGAAGGTTCCCACTAGATTTCACTAAGTCAAACCCGAAAATTGCCTATTTTTTTCCAATGCAGATAAACTGGTACAATATCTAGAGCTAAGTCAATTTGCTTATTCTGATATTTATGTGCCAAGCTTCTGAAATTTTCATCTTTTTATTTTACTCTTTTTTTTATTTCTTGGCTCACAATCCAATTTACTTGAGTAACTTCATTCATAAGACAAATCAACTAAATCCCAGTTTAATAAAAAATGCCCATTATGTGTGATTCTCTCATTACTTACATCAAATACTTGAATGTAATTGTCTGCATGTTTTTACATAAATTACGTTTCTCGCAATACTCTAGATTTTGTGTTCTTTTATGCATAATGTAATAATCAGCATCCTTCATTTGAATATCATGGTTTAATACCACCAAAGCAGCAGATAATATTTTCAAATAAAAGGAAACACAGTGCACGCTGCTTAAAGTATCTCTCAGGAGAAGGCATATCAAGGAGAGTTTATCGTACAAATCATTTCAGTAGGTGCATGACTACTTAAAATTTGAAAAGATGGGCATAAGAGAAGTGTTTGTGCCTTTTAATAAGAAAAATTCTACTCCATCTAAAATAAAACACTGGACCAAGCTAACAGGGTCAAGTCTGCACTGTACAAATGAATGCCTGGAATGTTCTTTGTTTGCTCTTTACAATGCACTAACTACCAGGCAGGTGTGGCTATTGAGATGTGACTAGTGTGATTGAGAAAATAAAGTTTAAATTTGATTAACTATAAATTAAATCAAATTCAAGTCTAAATAGCCAGTGTGTCTCATGACTCCTGCACTACACAGCATAGTCTAGGTTTTCCAGGCACTGTGTTGTAA